>NC_041216.1:2811782-2824363 GCF_002837175.3 Physeter macrocephalus
CTCAATCTTTAAGACACAACACTGAACATGGAGGTTTTTTGGTCCCTATGCAGATTTGCCCACCAATGCATCAGAGGCCAGCTCTGCAAGCCAATAGGAGTGGAAGAAGCCTTCGTCAGGCCACAAGGGCCTCCTGGCTTTGTGTTTGGGGAGTTAAGAGGGGAGTGCTTCCTCCACCCTGGCCAAGGGACTTGTACCTGAACAAGGAAGGTCTGTTCTAAGGGGCACCTCTGTACTTCAACAGAGAACTCGCTGGCATCTTCTCTTGCCGTGCAACCCTAACGCAAATGCCTCCTTTCCAGGTACCCTGGTACAGATGCAGCTTCCCATTCTGTCCTCACAAACCACCCAGTGGAGAAGGAGCTGTTGCCAAGATTTTATTTATTTATTTATTTATTTATTTAATTTTGGCTGCGTTGGGTCTTTGTTGCTGCACGTGGGCTTTTCTCTAGTTATGGCGAGTGGGGGCTACTCTTCGTTGCAGTGTGCAGGCTTCTCATTGCGGCTGCTTCTCTTGTTGCGGAGCACGGGCTCTAGGCGCATGGGCTTCAGTAGTTGTGGCATGCACGCTTCAGTAGTTGTGGCTCGCGGGCTCAAGAGCACAGGCTCAGTAGTCGCGGCACACGGGCTTAGTTGCTCTGCGGCATGTGGGATCTTCCCGGACCAGGGCTAGAACACGCATCCCCTGCATTGGCAGGCAGTTTCTTCACCACAGTGCCACCCAGGGAAGCCCTATTGCCAAGATTGACTGGAATGACGTGTGATTTGAGCCAAGGAGAGTGGCTGCTTGACGGATGGCAGGCCTTCCTGTTTCTGTTTTTCTCCAAGTGCAGTTTGGGGTCCCCTTCAGCCCTGAAAACACATCTCAGACCCCTCACCTGCAGATTGCTTGAGATCTGCCTTCTTGACCCAGTGCAGTGACCTTCAACACCTCCCTGAGCAGTGGTTAAGATGGCTGAGCTCAGCGGGAGAAGGGGGAGCAGACAGGGCCTTGTCTCTCAAGGTTCTTATCCCTGCAAAGTCCAGGCTGTGTCCACAGTGAACACTGCCACAGTCCCCACCTCCCGGAAGGACAGCAAGCAGAGACCACGATGTGCCCTGCAGCATGGTGTCAGCAGGGTCGTGGCCGCCCCCAACTGGAAGAGGCTCACTTGTGAAAAAACGGCTTTTTGATCACAGGTCAGTTGTTGGCATGGACCTCGCTGCATGCCCCACTTCAAGTCCCCCATATCTGTGCTCTTCAAATCAAGGTAGGGGACCATCTCCAAGTCTGGGGGTAAGTGAGCAAACCCCTCTTGGTTCTCTGAAAGTTGTCAGGAGAAGGGGACTCAGCCTCCACTCTTAACACAGGGGTAGAGGAAAAAGCACCGATCTGCTCTATGTTTTAGCCAAATCAGGCCACCTCTGCAGGCTGCAGTGTCCTCTCCTCCCAAATGACCTTTGAGGTTCTTTCTGGACCTGATATTCAATGGTATAATAGTAATAATAATAATAATAGCCAACCTTTTGATAACTCATCTAATTAAATCCTCCTGAGCTAGTACTAATGCCGTTCCCACTTTATAGACAAGGAAACTGAGCTTAGAAAGGGTAAGTCGGTTGTGCAGGGTCACCCAGTGGGTTAGGAGCAAAGCCTGGAATAAACCCAAGACTCTCTGAGTGCAGAGTCCAACACACTTAACCCTTCCACTACGCCATCGGGCCTGCCTTTTGGACAGTGCTGAGATGATCTGGCCAATGCTGGTCCACGGCTGGCCTTTGGCTGGTGAGAATTGATTCATCCCGTGCTCTTGTTTTGTGCCCTGTGGCTTTAAGAAAACGTTTCCTTTCTTTCTGCTGTAGTTTCTGAAGAAACTGGTCGAGCTGGCTCAGAACCTCCAGCCAAAAGAACTCTGTGTGTGGAAGTCAAGCAGGCTCTTGCCTAAGAAAGCAGATGTGTGTGTGGAGGGGAGGGACCAGGGAGTAATTACGGCGCTATCTCGGAGGGGGAAACATGCCTACTCCTTGGGGAAGATGGCGGGCCTATCTGTCAACAAGGCCTCCTTGACTCCCTGCTCCGGGCTGGGCACCGTGTGGGGTACAGGGACGTCAGAAGCTCAGAGCTCCCTCCCAGCTCTGGATGCTCCGACCTGAAGACACCCCAGCTCTCCTTCCCCCTGTACCACCTCCCGCATACCCTGAAGCTCAAACTCTGTTAGGAGAGATAAGATTTATACACATGAAAGTGAAGAACAATGAGAAGATTTGTGTCAAGTGTATGGTCTATCTACTCATTAATAAGCATTATTGAATCTTCTTGGGACCAGGCACTGAGCTAGGCAAGGGGGATACAGAGATGAAAGAGACTCAGCCTCCCCTCTTAAAACAGGACCCGTGGGAGGGACAGGCTCTTAACCAGTTAGGGCCACGATAGAGGAAAGAAGCTCAGAGCTTCTCGGTGTCAAGCACTGAGCTAAATACTTCTCGTGGATTTCCTTACTTAATCCCTACAAAATGTGATGAGGTGAGGCCTCTTAACTGTTCCCACCTTACATGGGACGGAATTGGGGCTTAGCAAAGTACTTGCCCAAGATCCTGAAGTTTGTGAGAGGTGGAGGCAGGGCTTGAATCCAGGAAACATGGCTTTGAAGGCCAAGTCCTCCTGTGCTGTATTCTGAGGTGTCAGGTGTGGATGGTGGGGAGCTGAGAATGTAGGCTGGGGCCAACTGGGAAGAACCCCAAGTACCTTGTGATTTCATCCTGAAGCTAGGGAGAGATGCCTTCAATCCAGAGGAAGACGGGCTGTGTGGTCAGGGAACAGAAGTATCATTGAGGATGGTGGGCTTGAGCTGGCTATTGCTGGATGAACATCATTAGAGAAAGAGGGAGGAGGGGGGAGGCTCCCCAGTACGGATGGGGAACGTATGTGTGGGGGGTTAAGGACTGAGAATGTTGGAAAGGTGAGTCCGTGAATTCCAGGCTGGAGCTGGTCTCTGGGGCAGTCAGCTCTGGCTGTGTGGACAGGGGGATGGCCTGGGCAGATGGGGCCCTGGGATGCTGTGGGTCACGCACAGTGTGGCTGTAGGATGAGCAAGACAGACATGGTCCCTGGTCTTCACGGATTTGCAGTCCAGGAGCCGAGACAGACATGAATCAAGCAACCACAAGCACCCAAGGGTGAGTGCAGACAACCTGGCAGCTGTTGAAATCCCAGAGGCCCCGGGGGGAAATATGGAAGCAACCCTTGGCCTGATCTCTTGAGGATGGGTCAGGGGGTGAAGGAAAAGCATTCTGGACAGAGAAAACAGCCAGAGCAAAGCCTCAGACGCAGGAAGAAATACAGCAAATTGAAAGAGAAGCTAAAAGGCCAAAGTGGCTGGTGCTCAGAGATCTGGGGGAAGGGTGGCACCAGATGCCAAACACTTGGGGGTTTTACTGGAGAACAGCTGGAGACGGTGATGAGTTTTAAGCAGGGAAATGACATAAAAAGATCTGTGTTCTAGAAAGACCCCTCTGGCTGCTGGAAGGAGAATGGGATGCAGGGTAAATGTGGCTTTGAAAGACCAGGGGAGAGGTGGGAAGTCTGGACTGAGGTCGCGGTCATGGAATCAGGAGGCCTGGATGGACTGTACAGGCATTTGGAAGGTGGACTCAGCAGGACACGGTGACAGACTGGGTGTGGGAGTGAGAAAGAGGAAGGACCAGTGACTCCCAGGTGTTCAACCCGAAAAAACAGGGTGGATGGTGGGGCTGTATATAGAGATGGGGGCTCGGGAGGGGAAGCAGGTTTCACAAAAGAGAATCACGAGATGGTTCTAGACGCGCTCAGTTGGAGTTGCCTTAGAGACACCCAGAGGAGGCAGTAGGGTGCCCAGGCCTGGGGCTCAGGAACCAAGTTTGGGCTGGAGATGGGGCTCTAGGAATCACTGGCTAGAGATGGAAATTCAACCTGTAGGAATGCCAAGTGAAGGAACATGGGAGGAGAAGAGGGCCCGAGACAGAAAGTCATGGTTTGGACAGAGAAAGAGCTGACAAAGGGGACTGAGAAATTACGGGCAGAGCCGACAGCCCCCGGGAGAGAGTGCTCAGAGGGGAAACTGATGCAGACAGATCAGGCAGCTTGAAGGCTACACAGAGCCCAGCGGATCTGGGGAAGTGGAGTCACCGTGGACTTCAACAGGAGGAGTCTGGGCAGAGGGTGGAGAGGCAGCAGAGACAGCCCCATGGGTTGGGGAGTGGGAGAGGAAGCCAAGGAGATGGGACCTGGAAAGAACAGGTCACCACCAAGGAACAGGGCTGAAGGAGAAGGAACGGGGCCAGGTTGAAGGAGAAGAGGGTAGAAGAAGATTTGCTTTGTCTGCTCGTTGGTTGTTTTTTAAGATGGGAGGAACGGGAATGGATAAAGGCTGGAGAGAGGGAGGTTCCGGTTTTCTTTTACAGAGTAGACCCTCGAGGCTAAGAGCAACAATAACTAAATCCAGGAGGGCCCTGGGAGAAAAGGAATTCAGCTTTTTAGCTGAGTAGCAAAAAGGCAAGCCAGCATTTGCCCTTTGGCTCCACCAGGGAAGGTCACAGAAAGGCCTCCCCAGGGTTGGAGAGGGAAAGGAGGTGGGGGAAGAAAGATTAGCTGGAGGAGTGAGTTTTGCCCAGGAGGAGGAGGGAGGGGAATTCTCTGAAGGTGCCTAGGAGTATCAAAGGGGGGACGTTAAAAGTGAGAATAAATAATAAAGATTCTTACAGGCAGCTAAGGTTTTCTCTCTATACGTTGTGACTTTAATCATAATTAAAATTTGATGTCTGAAGTTGGCTCTTAGCAGTGGCAGGGAGCTGGTCTCTGGGGCAATCAGCTCTGGCTGTGTGGACAGGGGGATGGCCTGGGCAGATGGGGCCCTGGGATGCTGTGGGTCACGCACAGTGTGGCTGTAGGATGAGCAAGACAGACATGGTCCCTGGTCTTCACGGATTTGCAGTCCAGGAGCCGAGACAGACATGAATCAAGCAACCACAAGCACCCAAGGGTGAGTGCAGACAACCTGGCAGCTGTTGAAATCCCAGAGGCCCCGGGGGGAAATATGGAAGCAACCCTTGGCCTGATCTCTTGAGGATGGGTCAGGGGGTGAAGGAAAAGCATTCTGGACAGAGAAAACAGCCAGAGCAAAGCCTCAGACGCAGGAAGAAATACAGCAAATTGAAAGAGAAGCTAAAAGGCCAAAGTGGCTGGTGCTCAGAGATCTGGGGGAAGGGTGGCACCAGATGCCAAACACTTGGGGGTTTTACTGGAGAACAGCTGGAGACGGTGATGAGTTTTAAGCAGGGAAATGACATAAAAAGATCTGTGTTCTAGAAAGACCCCTCTGGCTGCTGGAAGGAGAATGGGATGCAGGGTAAATGTGGCTTTGAAAGACCAGGGGAGAGGTGGGAAGTCTGGACTGAGGTCGCGGTCATGGAATCAGGAGGCCTGGATGGACTGTACAGGCATTTGGAAGGTGGACTCAGCAGGACACGGTGACAGACTGGGTGTGGGAGTGAGAAAGAGGAAGGACCAGTGACTCCCAGGTGTTCAACCCGAAAAAACAGGGTGGATGGTGGGGCTGTATATAGAGATGGGGGCTCGGGAGGGGAAGCAGGTTTCACAAAAGAGAATCACGAGATGGTTCTAGACGCGCTCAGTTGGAGTTGCCTTAGAGACACCCAGAGGAGGCAGTAGGGTGCCCAGGCCTGGGGCTCAGGAACCAAGTTTGGGCTGGAGATGGGGCTCTAGGAATCACTGGCTAGAGATGGAAATTCAACCTGTAGGAATGCCAAGTGAAGGAACATGGGAGGAGAAGAGGGCCCGAGACAGAAAGTCATGGTTTGGACAGAGAAAGAGCTGACAAAGGGGACTGAGAAATTACGGGCAGAGCCGACAGCCCCCGGGAGAGAGTGCTCAGAGGGGAAACTGATGCAGACAGATCAGGCAGCTTGAAGGCTACACAGAGCCCAGCGGATCTGGGGAAGTGGAGTCACCGTGGACTTCAACAGGAGGAGTCTGGGCAGAGGGTGGAGAGGCAGCAGAGACAGCCCCATGGGTTGGGGAGTGGGAGAGGAAGCCAAGGAGATGGGACCTGGAAAGAACAGGTCACCACCAAGGAACAGGGCTGAAGGAGAAGGAACGGGGCCAGGTTGAAGGAGAAGAGGGTAGAAGAAGATTTGCTTTGTCTGCTCGTTGGTTGTTTTTTAAGATGGGAGGAACGGGAATGGATAAAGGCTGGAGAGAGGGAGGTTCCGGTTTTCTTTTACAGAGTAGACCCTCGAGGCTAAGAGCAACAATAACTAAATCCAGGAGGGCCCTGGGAGAAAAGGAATTCAGCTTTTTAGCTGAGTAGCAAAAAGGCAAGCCAGCATTTGCCCTTTGGCTCCACCAGGGAAGGTCACAGAAAGGCCTCCCCAGGGTTGGAGAGGGAAAGGAGGTGGGGGAAGAAAGATTAGCTGGAGGAGTGAGTTTTGCCCAGGAGGAGGAGGGAGGGGAATTCTCTGAAGGTGCCTAGGAGTATCAAAGGGGGGACGTTAAAAGTGAGAATAAATAATAAAGATTCTTACAGGCAGCTAAGGTTTTCTCTCTATACGTTGTGACTTTAATCATAATTAAAATTTGATGTCTGAAGTTGGCTCTTAGCAGTGGCAGCTTGTAGGGGAAGAGTTCTGGTTTGGAAAACAGGAGATGTGGCTTCTGGTCTGGCTCCGTGCTGTTAACTGGCTTTGGGCCCCTGGGCCTCAGCTTCCCATATTTAAGTTGAGCTGGAGGTGAGTGTTCCTAATATTTTCAGGTGAAGTGGTTTGACAGCCTTGCTACCTGCTTGTGGCCTGGTGCTTAGTATGTTTGCCGCATGGGACTGCATGAAGTAATAACAGCATTGATCTTGATAATAATAGCTAAAGTGTCTTGAGAGCCATCTCTGTGATCTACACTGTGCTCAGAACTTTGAATCCTGTGGAGGGATCACCATTCCCATTTTACAGATGAGAAAATCAAGGCTCACCTCCCCAAGGTCACAATTCCAGGAAATGGTAGGATTGGGATTCCCCTATACCATGACTCTACTGACTGGGGCAGACACATGGGCCACCTGCCATTCAGAGGAAAAGCATGCCCACTAGCTGGGATCCCTCCTTTGACCACAAGGCTAAGGGTAAGGGCCAAACTGGGCTTGACAGACCAAATCCAGATTGAAATGAGCAGGTCGCATGGGGAGAGCACCACAAGACTGAGAGTTGTTTCTAGGGCAGAGGGGAACAGTGGGGATTGACGTCAGAGACCAGATCTTGGAGATGCTGAGGGGTCAAGTTGAGGGGGCTGAATGGCACCTTGTAGACATGTGGAGCCATGGAAGGTTTGGGAGGAAGGGTCAGCAAAACCCTTCCAGGAGTCCAGCAAGGAAGGAGGGCAGGCAATAAACCCAGAGGGGATTTGTTGATGAGTTTGGATGGGGAAGGAACAGAAGTTCTGGCCTCTGCAGGTCCAAGGCTGAGTTGCCCCTTCCTTGGAAAGGGGTGGGGAATCTGAGCAGGTCAGCTCCGGCTCTGAGCCCTTTGGAGAGGTGGGTTAGGACATGTCTGAGGGTATTTGTCTCTGTGGGATTTTGTTGTCTGTTTACAAGCTGATCTCCTGTCTTTGACTGTAGCTGGAAGCTTGTAAAAGCTCTTAACCTGCAGCTGGCCTGGCCTCCCTGTGTCTCTCAGTGAAGACTGCCTCTGGGGTATCTTGGTGAGTCACCTGGCCTCTCCTCTTTCTGCCACCAGGCCTCAGTTCCAAGGATGCTGCCTGCCTCCCTGCCACTGGCCCTGCAGGGCCTGGGGTCACTCAAACCTCGGTGGAGGCTTGTCTTAGGCTCAGGCTCCCTGGAGCCCTCCAGACGCCACATCAGTGTGTTCCCTGACACCACCCTCACTTATGCAGGAGTCAAAGCTGAGCATCACTGAGGCCCCATTTAATGCTCTTCCAACCTGGGGAGGTTGGCAGCTGAGCCGTAGGCCCCGAGCCCGGTCTCGTGGCTGGTTATAAAACCAGACCCAGAGACAGGGGCTCCTCCTGCTACTGTTTAGGGTGGAGGGACCCTCCACTGCCGTGCTGGAAAGAGGCCTGAGACACTGGACACTGGGTTCCAGTTCTGGCCCTGACATCATTCACTGTGGGACCTCGAGCAAGTCCTTCCTCCCGTGGCGAGGGGCAGGTGAGGAAAGGTGGGCTGGATGATGTTTACATTCTTTTCAACTCAGAGCCTTTGGGAGATTGAACCAAGTCCTTTATTCCACAAACACCCCTCAGCCCTCCTGTGTAGCTGCCTGTGGGGCTGGGGTCACTGAGGCAGACCCACCCTCAGGACCGGTGTGACCTGTGTGAAAGGCCTGGCCCCCAGCATCACTGGACACAATGAGGGGCCACCCAAAGGCCACCAATGTTAGTAAAGGGGACTCTGCCTTCAGCCTGGGCCTCCAAAAAATGTCACAGAGACCTCTGATCCCCTCACATGGCTTCTGTCCTTCCCCCCCACCCTGCCCCAAGCCTCGCTCTCATCCCACACCCACCTTCCTGTAAAACCATGCTCTTCACCCTCCCGCCCAGAGTGTTTTCTGGCTCTTCTCCTGGCCCTTCCAGGTTTTCTTTCCTTGCCTTCCTCTGCTTTCTCTTCACCAAGGTTTAGCATCTCCTCGGGGGGCTGGCAGGGAGGGGAGAGATTGAGGCCAAAGGGCAGAGGCACGCCCCATACGCTGAGGTATGAGGGACCCAGAGCAGACAATATCTGAGTGACCCCTAGGCCAGGAGCCGGGGCTGTGTGGGAGGGACAGCGTGTTGGGTCCTCCTGGTTTTACGTCCATTTCCCTGTCCAAGGGCCTCTTGTCCTCCTCTAGTGCATGTGTCTTCAGGCCCAAACCTACTACATCCCCTCACACCAGTATGTGATGAGGGCCCAGCAGGCAGACCCCAAGGTTACTTCATGCACAGGGCAAACCTAAGACAACAGGGTTGAGGACCTTCAAGATGGAGGAGGAGTAAGATGTGGAGATCACCTTCCTCTCCACAAATACACCAAAAATACATCTACATGTGGAACAACTCCTACAGAACACCTACTGAACACTGGCAGAAGACCTCAGACTTCCCAAAAGGGTATTGTGCTCTGGCTGGGTGTCAGGCCTGAGCCTCTGAGGTGGAAGAGCCGAGTTCAGGACACTGGACCACCAGAGACCTCCCGGCCCCACATAATATCAATTGGCGAGAGCTCTCCCAGAGGTCTCTGTCTCAACGTTAAGACCCAGCTCCATTCAAGGACCAGCAAGCTCCAGTGCTGGACACCCCATTCCAAACAACTAGCAAGACAGGAACACAACCCCAACCATTAGCAGAGGCTGCCTAAAATCATAAGTTCACAGACACCCCAAAACACACCACCAGATGCGGTCCTGCCCACCAGAAAGACAACATCCAGCCTCATCCACCAGAACACAGGCACCAGTCCCCTCCACCAGGAAGCCTACACAACCCACTGAACCAACCTTACCCACTGGGGGCAGACACCAAAAGCAACGGGAACTACGAATCTGCAGCCTGTGAAAAGGACACCCCAAACACAGTAAGTTAAGCAAAATGAGAAGGCAGAGAAATATGCAGCAGATGAAGGAGCAAAGTAAAAACCCACCAGATCAAATAAATGAGGAGGAAATAGGCAGTCTACCTGAAAAAGAATTCAGAGTAATGATAGTAAAGATGATTCAAAATCTTGGCAATAGAATGGAGAAAATACAAGAAACGTTTAACAAAGACCTAGAAGAACTAAAGAGCAAACAAACAATGATGAACAACACAATAAATGAAATTAAAAATTCTCTAGAAGGAATCAATAGCAGAAAAACTGAGGCAGAAGAACAGAGAAGTAACTGGAAGATAAAATAGTGGAAATGACTACTGCAGAGTAGAATAAAGAAAAAAGAATGAAAAAAATTGAGGACAGTCTCAGAGACCTCTGGGATGACATTAAATGCACCAACATTCGAATTATAGGGGTCCCAGAAGAGGAAGAGAAAAAGAAAGGGACTGAGAAAATATTTGAAGAGATTAAAGTTGAAAACTTCCCTAATATGGGAAAGGGAATAGTCAATCAAGTCCAGGAAGCACAGAGAGTCCCATACAGGATAAATCCAAGGAGAAACACGCCAGGAAACATATTAATCAAACTATCAAAAATTAAATACAAAGAAAAAATATTAAAAGCAGCAAGGGAAAACAGCAAATCATATACAAGGGAATCCCCATAAAGTTAACAGCTGATCTTTCAGCAGAAACTCTGCAAGCCAGAAGAAAGTGGCAGGACATATTTAAAGTGATGAAAGGGAAAAACCTACAACCAAGATTACTCTACCTAACAAGGATCTCATTTAGATTAGACGGATAAATTAAAACCTTTACAGACAAGCAAAAGCTAAGAGAATTCAGCACCACCAAACCAGCTTTACAACAAATGCTAAAGGAACTTCTCTAGGCAGGAAACACAAGAGAAGGAAAAGACCTACAAAAGCAAACCTAAAACAACTAAGAAAATGGTAATAGGAACATACATATTGATAATTATCTTAAATGTAAATGGATTAAATGCTCCAACCAAAAGACATAGATTGGTTGAATGGATACAAAAACAAGACCTGTATATATGCTGTCTACAAGAGACCCACTTCAGACCTAGGGACACATACAGACTGAAAGTGAGGGGGTGGAAAAAGATATTCCATGAAAATCAGAAGAAAGCTGGAGTAGCAATTCTCATATCACACAAAATAGACTTTAAAATAAAGACTATTACAAGAGACAAAGAGGACACTACATAATGATCAAGGGATCAGTCCAAGAAGAAGATATAACAATTGTAAATATTTATGCACCCAACATAGGAGCACCTCAGTACATAAGGCAAATGCTAACAGCCATAAAAGAGGAAATCGACAGTAACACAATCATAGTAGGGTACTTTAACACCCCACTTTTACCAATGGACAGAGCATCCAAAATGAAAATAAATAAGCAAACACAAGCTTTAAATGACACATTAGACAAGATAGACTTATTTGATATTTATAGGACATTCCATCCAAAAACAACAGAATACACTTTCTTCTCAAGTGCTCATGGAACATTCTCCAGGATAGATCATATCTTGGGTCACAAACCAAGCCTTGGCAAATTTATGAAAATTGAAATCGTATCAATTATCTTTTACGACCACAATACTATGAGACTAGATGTCAGTTACAGGAAAAGAACTGTAAAAAACACAAACACATGGAGGTTAAACAATACACTACTAAATAGCCAAGAGATCAGTGAAGAAATCAAAGAGGAAATCAAAAAATACCTAGAAAGTTCATCAAGAAAAAAAGGGCAAAGACTCAAATCAATAGAATTAGTAATGAAAAAGGAGAAGTAAAAACTGACACTGCAGAAATACAAAGGATCATGAGAGATTACTACAAGCAACTATATGCCAATAAAACGGACAACCTGGAAGAAAGGGACAAATTCTTAGAAAAGCACAACCTTCTGAGACTGAACCAGGAAGAAATAGAAAATATAAACAGACCTATTACAAGCACTGAAATTGAAACTGTGATTAAAAATCTTCCAACAAACAAAAGTCCAGGACCAGATGGCTTCACAGGCGAATTCTATCAAACATTTAGAGAAGAGCTATCACCTATGCTTCTCAAACTCTTCAAAAATATAACAGAGGGAGGAACACTCCCAAACTCATTCTACAAGGCCACCATCACCCTGATACCAAAATCAGACAAAGATGTCACAAAAAAAGAAAACTACTGGCCAATATCACTGATGAACATAGATACAAAAGTCCTCAACAAAATAGTAGCAAACAGAATCCAACAGCACATTAAAAGGATTATACACCATGATCAAGTGGGGTTTATCCCAGGAATGCAAGGATTCTTCAATATACACAAATCAATGTGATACACCATATTAACAAATTGAAGGATAAAAACCATATAATAATCTCAATAGATGCAGAAAAAGCTTTTGACAAAATTCAACATCATTTATGATAAAAATCTCTCAACAAAATGGGTATAGAGGGAACATACCTCAACATAATAAAAGTCATATATGACAAGCCCACAGCTAACACCATAGTGGTGAAAAGCTGAAAGCTTTTCCTTAAAGATCAGAACAAGACAGACACTGGAAAAATAAATAAATTTAAAAATAAAGAAATTCCCTGGCAGTCCAGTGGTTAGGACTCAGTGCTTTCACTGCTGTGGCGGGGGTTTAATCCTTGGTCGGGGAACTAATAAGATCCCGCAAGCCGCACAGCGCAGCCAAGAAAAAAAAGATAAAATACCTAGGAATAAACCTACCTAAAGAGACAAAAGACCTGTATGCAGAAAACTCTAAGACACTGATGGAAGAAGTTAAAGATGATACAAACAGATGGAGAGACATACCATGTTCTAGGATTGGAAGAATCAACATTGTGAAAATGACTATACTACCCAAAGCAATCTACAGATTCAATGCAATCCCTATCAAACTACCAATGGCATTTTTCACAGAACTA
>NC_041216.1:2824447-2825025 GCF_002837175.3 Physeter macrocephalus
TACAGTAATCAAGACAGTATGGTAGTGGCACAAAAACAGAAATATAGATCAATGGAACAGGATAGAAAGCCCAGAGATAAACCCACACACATATGGTCACCTTATCTTTGATAAAGGAGGCAAGAATATACAATGGAGAAAAGACAGCCTCTTCAATAAGTGGTGCTGGGAAAACTGGACAGCTACACGTAAAAGAATGAAATTAGAACACTTCCTAACACCATACACAAAAATAGACTCAAAATGGATTAAAGACTCAAAGCTTTTGCACAGCAAAGGAAACCATAAACATGAAGAAAAGACAACCCTCAGAATGGGAGAAAATATTTGCAAACGAATCAACGGACAAAGGATTAATCTCAAAAATATACAAGCAATTCATGCTGCTCAATATCATAAAAACAAACAACCCAATCCAAAAATGGTCAGAAGATCTAAATAGACATTTCTCAGAGAAGATATACAGATTGCCAACAAACACATGAAAGGATGCTCAACATCACTAATTATTAGAGAAATGCAAATCAAAACTACAATGAGGTATCACCTCACACCAGTCAGAATGGCCATCATCAAAA
>NC_041216.1:2825257-2868337 GCF_002837175.3 Physeter macrocephalus
ATTATTTGTAGTGAGGTGGATGGACCTAGAGTCTGTCATACAGAGTGAAGTAAGTAGAAAGAGAAAAACAAATACTGTATGCTAACACATATATATGGAATCTAAAAAAAAGAGAAAGGTTCTGAAGAACCTAGGGGCAGGACAGGAATAAAGACGCAGACATAGAGAATGGACTTGAGGACATGGGGAGGAGGAAGGGGAAGCTGGGACAAAGTGAGAGAGTGGCATGGACATATATACACTACCAAACGTAAAATAAATAGCTAGTGGGAAGCAGCCGCATAGCACAGGGAGATCAGCTCGGTGCTTTGTGACCACCTAGAGGGGAGGGATAGGGAGGGGATATGGGGATATATATATATACGTATAGTTGATTCACTTTGTTATACAGCAGAAACAAACACAACAGTGTAAGGCAATTCTACTCCAATAAAGATGTTAAAAAAAAAAAAAAAGAAAGAAAAGACAACAGCATGCCCGGACTCAGAGACCACCAGGTCAGGAAACATCTTCAAGTCTTCCCTTCCCCCCATTTTACAGGTGGAGAAGCTGAGGCCCAGAGAGGAGAGGGATGTGTCCTAGCTGGGATTTGCAGCCAGTCCTTCTAACTTCCAGGCAAGTTTTCCTTTCTCAGCATAATGCTGTCCCATTGGTATAAACTATTATTATTAGTAGTAGTATTACTGGTATTGTCATTTTTATTATTGTTATCACTGCTTACGTGGTGACACTCCTTTCGGCCAGACACTCATTTAATCCTCCCTCCAACCATCATATGCAACAGACAATCCTGATCCCATTTTACAGATGAGGAGCTCAGGAAGCTTGGAGAAGCTAAATGACTCATCTGTAGTTTCCCAGTCAGTAGGTGGCAGTGTGGGGAAGTGGTCCCAGAGCTTGGAGTCCCAGTGCCTGAGGTCAAACTCCAGTTCTCTGCTTATCAGCTGTGTGGTGTTGGGTCACTTGCCCTCTCTGAGCCTTAGCTTCCTTTCTTGTAGGACAGAGCTGCCTGTTCCTACCTGGGACGGGGCTGTGAACAGGCCTGGGAGCAACGCTAGTGCCTGGGCCCACCACTGGCTGTGTGCCCTCAGCCATTCCTTCACACTCTGAACTTTGAGGCCTCATCCAGGGATGGGGAAAGCAGCATCCACTCTGCAGCGTTGGTGAGGGCGTTCCAGTAGAGTCACCGGCAAGAGCTGGTCCCTCCTGCTCCTGGTGCTCTTTTTCCACCAGGCCCATCTCTGAGGTCCCTCTTCCTGAGGGTCTCCCAGACCCCTCCATCAGGCTCTGCCCTGCCTGCCCCAGGCTCCAGAGCCAACCCTGAGCTCACTTCTCTGCCGGAACACATGTCTGCCCAGCATGGCATCGAGTTTATTTATGAGGCTGTCTGTCTGCCCCCCGGTCCCGGGAGCCCCGGGGCAGGGCCCTGTCTGATGCACGGCCCGGTGCAGCGTCTGGCCAGCATCGGAAGCCTGTGCTGAGCAGCGCTGATGGGAGCTGGTTCTGGGAGGAGGCATCGGAGGTCTGGCTGGCACGGAGCTCAGGCCCACGGGTAGTGGGGGCTGGCTGCTGCCAGGGCTGCTGGAGAAAGCTGGGAACCCTCACGGCTCTCCCTCCTTTGCAGGCTCGTTCACCCTTCCCTCCGCGCCACCCCTCAGTCACTGACTCATTCACTCAGTAACTTCTTCCCTCGCTCATTCATGCATCTGCCTGCGCCTTCACGTACCCCTCACTAACGCGGAGCTCATCCATTCATTTCTCCACTCAGTCCTTTATTCATCCAACAGACAGTTCCTGAGCTCTGATATTATACCCAGTCCTGCCCTCTGCAGAAGCCCTAGACGCACACAGAGACTTGGGCCCCAGCCCAGCTCTGAAGATCTTCTATTCGGCAGTGCGGGGGAGGGAGGGCGAGGGGGCAGGAGGCACAGACTTATAAACAAATGACTGCAGTGTGGAGTAAGAGGGGCCATGATCACGTAATATGCAGTGTGCCCGCAGATGCGTCTGAGCTGGCTTCACAGAGGAGGTGACATTTGAACCGGGCCTTGGAGATTAAGAAATACCCAGTAAGGGCTGGCGAGGCTGGGCTTAGAGTTTGGGGAGGGGGAGGAGGAGAGAGGACAGAACAGGGGAAGAGACACTTTCTACAGGACTTGGGGACTGCTTGGCTAGGCGACTGGTGAGGCAGAGGAAGGGACAAGAATTGTGTTCAACCCCACCCTTCATGCAGATATACTGAATCCACAAATACATAGTGTACAGGCAGCATCCCAGGGGCTGGGGATGGAAGAACAACACAGACACCAGCCCTCAAAGAGCTTACGTTCCAGGGTGGGAAAAAGCAAACTGAGCATGTAATGCTAGATGGCGATACGATACGTGCTTTAAAGAACAGTGGAGCAGGGGATCCTTGTTAACTCGTGTGCTCAGGGTGGACCTTCCTGAGGAGGCAACACTTACGAGAGATGCTGCATCTCGCGAGGGTGTCCACACAGATCGCTGCTGGGAACTTGACCTGCTTGTCGAGGAAGGGGCTGGCGTCCATTCAGCATCACGTCCCCAGCTGGCATCGGGCTGAGCAGCTGTGCAAACTATGGCAGCCACAGTGGATGCTTTCATGTGGGCATCCGTCCACCTGCTGCCCCCTTGCTGCCCTGCAGCAGGGACCCGCCTTCATCTCTGAACGTGATGCCCAGCACAGGGCCTGGTACATGTGGCTCCCTGGGGACCAGGAAGCCACAGAGGGGTCAGACTGGGCAAGAGACTCTGGGGTAGCTGCTGCCCATCCAGGCAGGGGTCAGAGGGGGATGAGGAAGTTCAGGGCATCTGGAGGCGGCTGGATACCCATGGGGAACAGGATGTCTTCCAGCAGGTGCCCAGCCCTTCACGGAGGAGATGAGCATGGGGGAAATCCAGACCCACCCCACTCCCAGGCAGGGGTGGCAGGGGAGTGTTGAGGTTCCCTATACTAGCCTTTCTGAGAATTGAGATTCTAGAATTGGGGCCCGTGCTGAGGCTTTTTCTGATCCTGGAGTCAGAGGCTCTAGAGAGGGACACAGTCCTGGGACGAGGTCCAGGGAAGAGAAGGTGGTGGGCAGGGCTGAGCAGGTGCCGGAAAACTGTCTCTTCTCCAGCTCTTTCATCTTTCTTCCTCCTCTCCCCAAGCTTTGCGCCCAGAGCCCAGCCTCTCCGGCCCTTACTGGTGGGTATGGGGTCAGCCCTGGGGTTTCTCCTGGCTGGGGCAGAGGCTCCTTCCATTCACCCTGGCGCTCCTGGCTTCACCAGCCTGGGGGAATGCCAGAGACAGGCGCGTTGGGTTTGAACGCTGCATTAGGACTAAGCTTAGAAGAGGACCCTTAGGGAATGACGGGGACCCTCAGGCAGATCAGGGTGCTCCAGGGGCACTGGGGTCTGGGCTGTGGCCTTTGGTCCCCAGAGCCTGGAGACCTCTCCGGAGATGCTGAAGGTCCTCAGCTCTGTCTGAGGAGGATGCGGCATCCTTCCTGCAGAAGGAGCATGAACCCATGCTGGGAGTTTGCAAGGAGGACCTTCAGAGTTCAGAAAGGCACGTGCGCTTCCTGCCCTGAGACTCCAGGATGGAAGGGAGAGAGGGGCCAGGCCTTGGACGACTCAGAGCTGCAGCTCCTCTCCTGACCCCAGAAGACACTGAAGTCCTACCAGCTACCATTTGGCAAAGATTTGGTGAGGGTTTCCTGTGGTGGAGAATATTCACGCAGCTAGATCAGGCCAGTGTAAGTTGTTGAAAACAAAAGGCTAAATTTTAAAGAAATATTGTTACTACTCTTCTTGAGTCATTGCTTTGTCCTGCAAATAAATTGACAGCTGAGCCATAACAGGCACCTGGGGAATTCTGGATGCCTTGAATGACTTTTTAATCCTCAGGATTTTAAATTACAAATATAATTTATGCTTACTCTAAACATTCAAATATTACAGTAATACCAAACTAGAAAGGGAGATCCATTTCCCCCAAGTTGTCTTCACCAGAGGTGACTACTGCTAACAGTTTAGAAGTTCTTCCCCCAGATTTTTGTGCGAACATTAGGGTAACATGGATAATTTCTTTGAAATATAGTAATGTGTATTTTTTTCTCACGCTTCCTTGTGCCAGAGGCAACCATTTGCCTCAGGGAGGACTCAAATTGTTAGAACAGTAATATAAGAGGAATAAAGAACAATGCTTAGTTAGCTTTTGACTCCCAAAATAAGATCTCAAAGTCCATAATAAGACAATAGTCTTAAAAACTGACTTTGGTAAGTGACATATTGGTTAAGATGCTTTGGGCTGCAGGTAATAGTAAGTCTAACATACACTGGCTTCAACAATGAGATGTACTGGCTCAGGTAACCAGATTCCAGAGACAGGGTGGGCTTCAGGGCTGGCTTAATCCAGCAACTCTGGCCCATCTTTCTGCAGTCCCTTGACTATGCCCTCCTCTCTCTGATGGCTTCATCCATGGGTTAGCTTCCCTCAGAGTTGCCAGATGTCTCTGGCCCACACATTTACCACCAGGACCCTTAAGGGAAAGGAGAGCACATCCCTTCTGGTGGTTCCTTCTTAAGAGCAAGGAAACACCTTTTACAGAAGCTCCCAGCACTTTCATCTTGGCTAAGGTCACATGCCTGTTCCTGTGGCCAGAAGTGCACCCTGCACTGGCATTTAGGCCTGAGTTTCTGGACCAAGTGGGATGGGATTCCGTGACACCAGTTAGAGCTGCCCCTGGAACTGAGGTTGGGGTCAGTTTCCCCAGAAGCATGTGGGCGACGTGAGGGTAAGACAGACTCCAGAAATGAAAACCAGGGTGTTTTTAAGAGGAGGAGCAGGGAAACAGAAGATAGGTAGAGAATCAGTACCACCTACTATAAGAGAGAGAAAGTGGAGTTCCCTGCTCCTAGAACTTTGTCAAGAGCAAACTTAGAGGACTGAACATGGAGTTTTATACTTTAAGGCACAGGTAGAAAGAATTTAGGGTACAATGCAGGGGAAACACCTGCCCACCTTGGGAGGATGTGGGCAGTGCTTCCATTTCTCAGAGGAGCCACTAGAGCGTTGGAAAAACAGATTTGGAGGAGGAAAGAGTGACGTGAAGAGGCTGCCTGAGGGATCCTGTGCCCCACCCTTCACTCTGAGCCCCAGCCTGGGAGAGGTTGTGGAAAAGACAGAACCCCAGAGGGGGTCTTCTGCCCACTTCTAGAACTCTAGAACTCTGTAGATGCTATCTGGAGGGAAGTTTGGTCCACGCCCACAGTAGAATAGAAAGGGCAGCAGGAAATGTGTATTGGTTTCTTGGGCTGCCATAACAAGTGGTTTAAAACAACGGAAATTTATTCTTTCACAGTTTGGGAGGCCAAAAGTCTGAAATCATGGTATTGGCAGGGCTGTGCTCCCTCTGAAGGCTCTAGGGGACAGTCTGTCCCTTGCCTCTTCTGGCTTCTGGTTGTTGTTGGCATTTCTTGTGACCCCATCACTCCACCAGTCTCTGCCTCTGTCTTCACATGTCCTTCCCCTCCGTTTCTGAATCATCTCTTCTGCGTCAGACCTCCCTCTGACTTTCTCTTTAAAGGCCACTTGTCATTGGGTTTAGGGCCCACCTAGATAATTCAGGGTGATCTCATCTTGAGACCCTCAACTGAATTATATCTGCAAAGCCCCTTTTGCCAAATCACATTTGCAAGTTCCGGGGGTTAGGATGTGGACATGTCTTTTGGGGGGGTCAGCATTCAACCCGTTACTAAGAGTTCAGGCAGAGAGAAGACCAGGGATAGTACCCCTAGCTTGTCTTCTGTGTGATGTGGAAGGGATACCTCAATTTCCTAGTACCCCAACAATGGGAGGACACAGAAGCCCACTGAAAGTCACTGAGGGCTCTGGTGGGTCACTTGCCAGTCAGGACCCTGGACAGGGTTACAATGTCCTGGAAGTCCCAGCCAGACTGCAGGGATTCTGATCAGCCCCCCTTTTCTGGAGTTTCCACAGTCTTTACCAAGTCAAAACCGGCCCTGGGCTCTGCCTGCTGCACAGGTAATGGCAGCTGGGATGGAAACCAAGGCTCATAACCAACAGGAGAAGACATTCTGACAAGAGAAACATGAGGCCAAGGAGGGACCCTTCCTTGATGCCTTGAGGACACCCAAGCTTCTAGTTCTTAGACCCCCATCTTGGGAGGGGGACTCCTTGTGAAGGGGAAATAGCTCTGATAGGGAACTGAAGTTTGAATGGACTGAATCCTCCAAAGAAACTGAGTTACCTTTAATTGTAAATAGCTTATTTTTTCCTTCCCTTCCCACCCCCCAGCTAATTGTATAAATGGCAAGCCTTCTGCAAGAGATAGGAGTGCCAGGTATTTTTTTATTAATGGGCATATGCTATACATATTACTCTGCAAATCGCTTTTTTAAAAAAACACTTTATTGAGGTGTGATTGTGCAAAGCGCATTTAACCCTTCATACATTAGACATATTTTTATGATGGTATATTTTAGAGTTACCTTACTTCTTTTTAAATCCATGCATTATAATTTATTTAACTAAACCCCTATGGTTAAATAAATTTGGGTGGATTATTGAGCTTCATGTATTAAAAAACAAATCAAGTCCAGCAATGTGCAATTTTGCCCATTCAAGCTGGAGTTGCAAAAATGCAATATTTTCTTTCCTTTCTCCTAAATCTATATAGCTCTGACCCCCACATTTCAGCAAATGAAAAAGTAATTAATTCTGACTGTTGGTCAGAAAGATGCGCCTTCCAGAACACTCTGGGAAGTCAGGTGGAGGGCAGCTTGCCAGGACTCGGCCCTTCCCGTGGGAGTAGCATTCTGAACTCTTGAACGTAAACTGCTGGCAGTGTTTACTCCGCTGTGAGTTAGTCAATTGTCACTTGGGAAAGAAGGGCAGCAGGACAGGGATCTTTGCCTCATTGCAACATTCCAATTGCAAAGGCCCTTTAAAGAAACTCCCTGCACATCTCTGTATATCTCTGAGGTACGAAGGTGCAGAAAGGGCTTGGTTGTGTTCTCACCTAGTATTTTAATCAGATCATTTTAGACTGCAAGCAGCAGAAACCCTGATGAAACATAAGCACAGCAGGAAATGTGTTGGCTCATGCAAATGAAGAGTCTGGGAACTTCAGGCATGCTGCATCCAGGTGTTTAACTGACACCATGAAGACTGTCTCTCTCTCCATCTCCCAGCTAGGCCTGCCTGCCTTTTTTTTTTTTTTTCCCCTGGGCAGATTTTCTCCATGGTGCAAGTTGTCCACCAGCTGCTATAATCTCTTCTTTACAGCTCATGATCTCAGACGATGAGAGAGTTTCCAGAAAGCTCTAACAAAAGTCTCAAGGAAGACTCCTATTGGCCTGGCTTGGGTCATGTGTTTATCCAATCATGGTGTCTGGGGTCAGGGGCTCTGGCTGGCCAGGCATGGTTCACGAGTCCCCCTGTCTGGGTGTGGGGAGGCTGCCCAACCTGACCCACACAGACAGAGCAGGATTAGTGGGGGAGACGCGACTTGCCAAAGAAAGGCTGGACTGACAAACAGATGTTCACGAGGCCTGGTCCCTGTCAGGGTTACACCTTTGTAGAGAAGATGCTTGTTATTTGGATACAGAATTGGATATGGCTGAACTCCAAACTGATAGCTTTGCAGAGCAAAGCAGACTTTGACTGCAGAGCAGTCAACCCTGCCCAGACCTGCCTTAGATTCCCACTTCCCAGTCCCCCTCAGGCCAAGACAGTGGTTGGGGGGTGCTCATCCAAGCCCATACCCCTGGACCCAGCCTCTCCCTGACCCTCTGCCTTCCTTATGCAGGCTCCACAGACAGAGCAAATACACACAGGTTTTCTGACCCGTGAGAAGACCTTAGAGGGGCAGCACGGTCTGAATTCAGGTAGCGTAAGGTTAGGTACTAAGTGGGTCCTTCTCAGTGTTTCAGGACCCTGTACCTCAGCTCAAAGTCCTTTGTTAAGGTCAACCTTGGGGTCAGCCCTTGACTCTCCTGATTCCCACGCTGTGGCCTAGGTCTCTGCTGGTGCCTTCGTCTTTGCTCTGGCCCTGGCTTGCAGCCTCTCTGCTGGGAGTTGCATCTGTGTCTCCGGCTATGGGAGGCATCCTGGGGTTTGGGGGTGCTTGTGGTGCATCGTCAGAAGACTGGGGGGGCCCTGGAAAACAGCATTCTGAGATGGTCTTAGGGACGCAGCCTAGCTTGGGTGTCTGAGCAGATACACATATGGATGGCGCATCTTCTCATTCGACCTTCACGGTAGAGTCTCTGCTGACCCCGCCTCAGTCTCATCCCCCTCCCCTTCCCTATATAGCCCGAGCTGGACAATACGGTCCCTCTCTCTAGGCCTTTGTCTACGCTGTCCCCTCTGCTGGAATGCCCTCTCCTCCCTGGTCAATCAATCAATACACATCCTTCAAAATCCAGCTTCAAAAGAGTAACCACTTCACACAAGTGAGAATTCGACCGTGACTAGTATGCGTCGACGTGCTGTAGCGTGTGCGCCCACAGCTCTGAGCCTCGGGGCTTCTGTGAGCCTGGGAGATGCCAGGGAGCTGACACCCTCTCATGCCTTGACATAGCCCTCAACCAATGACTGACAGGCGTCGGTGTATAAAAACCCAGCTCCCTGGTCCCGAGTGGGATTACTCTCGGGGGTGTGGTTTATGCGATTTCCCAGAGTCTCCCTGTGGGATTAAACTCCAGATGCCCGAGGTGGTAACCTGCTTGTGGACACACACTTCAGGAGCCTCCTCCCTGCCCCTCTGTAGCTTCTTCACTCCCTTACGAGTTTTTCTAGGATCGCCTGCTGTGATGGACTGAATTGTGTCCCCCTAACCTCCCATGTGACTGTATTTGGAGATCAGGCCTTTAGGGAGAGGATTAAGGTTAAATGAGGTCATAAGCTTGAGACCCTAATGTGATAGAATTGGTGTCCTTATAGGAAGAGGAAGAAACACCAGAGATCTCTCCCCCTGTCCACAGATGCACAGAGAAGAGGCCATGTGAGGATGCGGTGAGAAGGTAACCATCTGCAAGGCAGGAAGAGAGACCTTGCCAGAAACAAACCCTGATGGCACCTTGATCTTGGACTTCCAGACTCCAGAACTGTGAGAGGATAAATATCTGTTGTTTTGACACCCAGTCTATGGTATTTTGTTACGGCAGCCCTAGGAGGTGAACAACCTGCCAATGAAACTACTTGCTCTCAAATCCTTGTCTCAGGGTCAGCTCCTAGGGAACCCAAACTAAGACAGGGGCTCAGCTTCACTATGGACCAGGGAAATGCAAATTATTTCACACCTGCCGTAAGGGCTAAAAGACAAAGCGCAACCATGCTGGTGCTAGTGATGATGTCAAGCGGTCATATACAGCTGATGGAAGTGTGCAATTGTAAACCATTTTTGGAAAACTGTCAGGGTCTAACAAAGCTGAAGATGTATATATCCTAAGACCTAGCAGTCCCACCCCTAGGTATACTCCCAGTAGAAATAGATACATACGTTCATCAAAACTCAGGTGCAGGGCTTCCCTGGTGGTGCAGTGGTTGAGAGCCCGCCTGCCGATGCAGGGGACACGGGTTCGTGCCCTGGTCCGGGAAGATCCCACATGCCGCGGAGCGGCTGGGCCCATGAGCCATGGACACTGAGCCTGCGCGTCCGGAGCCTGTGCTCCGCAATGGGAGGGGCCACAATAGTGAGAGGCCCGCGTACCGCAAAAAAAAAAAAAAAACGAACAAAACTCAGGTGCAAAAAAAATGTTCAAAGCAGCACTATTTGTAATAGCTTCCAGACTGGAAACAGCTCAACTTCCATCAACAGTGGAATGGATGAACACATTGCAGGCCATTCAGGTAATAGAATACTACACAGTAATGAAAAAGAAGAAATCCTGTTACATGTCACAGCATGGATGAATGTCAAAAACAAAATGTTGCACAAAAGAGGCCAGACACAGAAGAGGGCATACCATAAGATTCCAACATAAAGTTCAAGAGCATAATATTTGTACAGAAAAGTGTACAGATCATAGACACCCAGCTTGAAGAATTTTCACAAACTGAGAACACCCATGCAGACTGTAGCTTGATCAAGAAATGGAACATGACTGCTACCCCAGAAGCCCCCTTTCTGTCCCCTTTCGGTCACTGACTGACCCCATCCCCCCGAGGGAAACCACCTTGCTGACTTCTAACACCACTAAAACTGTAGGTTTATATCTATGGAATCTTACGGGATGGAGTCTTGTTTTATACATTTTGTTTGTGAGATCATCCATATTATTTTGTTAGCTGTAGTTCAATTTACTTATTCATTCTACTGTTGCTGGCCTTTTGCACAGTTTCTAGTTTGAGACTATTATAAATAGTGCTGCTATGAACATTCTAGTATACAGCTTTTGAAAAAATTTTTATTTTATATCGGAGTAAGTTGGTTGCGTTAGTTTGAGGTGTACAGCAAAGTGATTCAGTTATACATATTCATGTATCTATTCTTTCTCAAATTCTTTTCCCATTTAGGTTATTAGAGTACTGAGCAGAGTTCCCTGTGCTATACAGTAGGTCCTTGTTGGTTATCTATTTTAAATATAGCAGTGTGTACATGTCAATCCTAAACTCCCAATTTATCCTTCCCCCCCGAACTTTCCCGTTTGGTAACCATAAGTTTGTTCTCTAAGTCAGCAGTCCCCAACTTTTTTGGCACCAGGGACCAGTTTCGTGGAAGACAACTTTTCCACAAATCAGGGGGAGGGCATGGTTTTGGGATGTTTCAGCACATTACATTTATTGTGCACTTTATTTCTATTGTTATTACATTGTAATATATAATGAAATAATTACACAACTCACCATAATGCAGAAACAGCGGGAGCCCTGAACGTGTTTTCCTGCAACTAGATGGTCCCATCTGGGGGTGACGGGAGACAGTGACACCCGAAGTGTGTTGCTTATGTCCATCTACTCCGTGATCGCGTTTTGGTTGCTGTCACCGCAGAAAACCCAGCTTCACAAAGACAGGATGTTGGAAGTGGAAGCAGGCTTTTCAGTGCTTTTGTGGCAATCTCAGGATATTCCACCTTGACTTTCATCCAGAACGTATGGAGATTTGAAGTTGTCTCAAATATACTTTTAAGGCCACCATCATTTACGATCTCAAGCAGTTCATCCTCTCCTAGCACAAAGTCGATTCACCTGGCTTATTCACAAATGGGTCGCAGATCCATTCCTTCCCAGTTCGGGGGTCTTTTGTGGTTGGGAAGTAATGCTCAAACTCTTTTGAAAGCTGAGATAGGTGATCATGCACCAGCTGGGAGAAAGAAGGCCCTGGATGAGACTCGTTCAAAATCTCTGCTAATGTTTGAAACATGTCAAAAATCCCAATGTTCACTCGTCGTCCCCATAATTCCAGTTTGGCTCTGAATGCAGCCACTTTACCTGCCGATTTGAACACAGTTGTCATTCTCCCCTGAAGTGACAGATTGAGTTCATTGAGCAGGTTGAATATGTCACGCAAGTAAGCAAGATTTGCAACCCATTCCGCGTCACTGAAATGTGCTGCCAGTGGTGACTGTTTTTCTAAAAGAAACCTCTGGAGTCGCTCTCGTAGCTCAAAAACTCTGGCTGGTGATTTACCTTTAGAAAGCCATCTCACTTCTGTGTATGAGAAGACGTGTGTGCTCTGCGTCCATCTCCTCACAGAGCTGCACGAACACATCTACTCCGTGATCGCGTTTTGGTTGCTGTCACCGCAGAAAACCCAGCTTCACAAAGACAGGATGTTGGAAGTGGAAGCAGGCTTTTCAGTGCTTTTGTGGCAATCTCAGGATATTCCACCTTTGAGTCAAGGGCATATACTTTAATGTGGTTGATAATTTTAATCACGTCCTGCAAAACGTTGTTAAGTTCAGGTGACATTTTTCGCCTAGCCAGCAGTTCTCTGTGGATGACACAGTGCATAGACTCACATTCAGAAGCGACCTCTTTGACCCGAGTAGTGAAACCAGAAAGCCGTCCAGTCGTGGCAGCCGCTCTGTCCATGCATATACCGACACAAAATGACCAATTCAGTTTTCCTAATATGTAATCGTTCAAAGACTTGAATAGTTCCGCAGCTGTGGTGCTGGTTGGCAACAAAAGTGCACATAACATATCCTCATGCACATCCTCCTGAAAAATATATCTCACAAAAGCAAGCACTGTCGCCTTGTTGTCAACATCGGTAGACTCGTCAACCTGGACTGCGTACCATGGTGACTCATCAGTCCTCTCTAACAAATGTGCCTCAGTATCCTCTGCTATTTCATCAATTCGTCTAGTTATGGTGCTAGCCGAAAGAGGAACACGTGCCACCTTTTGAACTGCAGCCTCTCCTAAAAGTTCATGCCAATGTCCTCAGCAGCAGGCAGGATCAACCCTTCACCAGTAGTAAAGGACTTCTTAGCTTTAGCCATGCGGTTAGCCACTAAGAATGATGCTCTCAGTGCAGACACATTTGATGAAGTGGTGGCCTTCGATAATTGCTTCTGTTCTTTGTGTTCATGTTTTTTTTCCTTTGCATAACTCCAAAGGCTTGTCTTTCAATGCAGGTGCTTGGTCTCCATGTGGCGAAGCAGTTTTGAAGGTTTCATGGCTTCGTTGGATAGCCGGTGGCCACATATTATACAAAGCGGGCTTGGAGAATGTGAATCCCCTGTTGCAGTGAACCCGTAATTTAAGGAGGGCTCTTGGTATTTTCTTTTAAATGTAGCTTTCTTTTCGTTGGCAGTCTTAGAGTCTTCTGCTGTCTCATCACTGGGTCTTTCCCCCTTTTCAAAGAAGCTCTCCAGTGACGTTTGTTTTTTTTACTCATCCTGGCTAGGGTTAGCTTGTGGGCTTACCAAAATTGTGGCTGATGAAAGTGCACAATGCAGGTAATGCGGATGGAAGTAAATAAAATAATGGGCGGGCCACGCGCAGACTAAAACGTGTCGGATTCTGACTTAAAGCCTGCCACCAGATGCAGCTGTACAAGTGAAGTACATCAACTCACTTGCCACTATAACACCTGCCACCAGATGCAGCTTAATTGTCACTTGCCACTCACTGATAGGGTTTTGATATGAGTCTGCAAGCAATTGATATATCATGGTCTCTGCGCAGTCAAACGTCTCTGCTAATGGTAATCTGTATTTGCAACCGCTCCCCACCGCTAGCATCACTGCCTCAGCTCCACCTCAGATCATCAGGCATTCGATTCTCATAAGGAGTGCACAACCTAGATCCCTCACATGTGCAGTTCACAGTAAGGTTCACGCTCCTATGAGAATCTAGTGCCGCCGCTGATCTGCCAGGAGGCAGAACTCAGGCAGTAATGTGAGCGATGGGGGGTGGCTGTAAATACAGATGAAGCTTCGCTTGCTCACATGCCACTCACCTCCTGCTGTGAGGCCTGGTTCCTAACAGGCCACGGACTGGTACCAGTCCATGGCCCGGGGGTTGGGGATCCCTGCTCTAAGTCTGTGAGTCTGTTTCCATTTTGTAAATAAGTTCATCTGTGTCATTTTTTTAGATTCTGCATATAAGTGATATCATATATTTGTCTTTCTCTTTGTGACTTACTTCATTTAGTATGAGACTGTTATAAATAGTGCTGCTATGAACATTTTTAAAATTATTATTTGATTTATTTTTGCCTGCGTTGGGTCTTCGTTGCTGCACCCGGGCCTTCTCTAGTTGTGGCGTGCGAACTTCTCATTGTGGTGGCTTCTCTTGTTGCAGAGCATGGGCTTTAGGCGCGGAGGGCTTCAGTAGTTGTGGCTTGTGGGCTCTAGAGCGCAGGCTCAGTAGTTGTGGTGCACAGGCCCAGCCGCTCCGCGGCATGTGGGATCTTCCCGGACCGGGGATCGAACCCGTGTCCCCTGCATTGGCAGGCGGATTCTTAACCACTGCGCCACCAGGGCAGTCCGAACATTTTTTTTCCCACTGTCTCTTCATCAGGTCTTTATTCAAAATTAGCTGTCCAAAATGATCTGACCTTTACGAAATAAGCAAATTTAAGTTTAGGCAGCAGCCCTCTTTCCTTCTGCGGTGGGGTTTCTTTTCTGCGGGCTTCTTTTCAGCTGTTGGTTTCTTGGTCACTGCCGCCTTTTTTCCCACCAAGCGCTTCGGCTCCTTAATGCCAACAGCCTTCTTTCCTTTCTTTCCCGCCACAGGCTTCTTGCCTGGAACCTCCTTCTCATCTGATTTGTCTTCTAGTGCTGCTGCTGCCCTATCCATCTGGGTTTTGTGGTTCTTGGCCTGGAGAAGAATGGTGTTCCGGCTCATAGTATTTGCATATGGGTTTAGCTTCACCGTGATGCTCGGGTTTTTCAGTGGATTCTTCCTCGGGACTCTGAGATGACTCTTCTTGCGTGGTGCTCGGAGGGCTCTTCGGATCTCTGGGCTTTTCAAGATTCTGCTGAGGTATTTGCATATGGGTTTAGTATTTGCATAGTATTTGCATATGGGTTTAGCTTCACCGTGATGCTCAGGTTTTTCAGTGGATTCTTCCTCGGGACTCTGAGATGACTCTTCTTGCGTGGTGCTCAGAGGGCTCTTCGGATCTCTGGGCTTTTCAAGATTCTGCTGAGGTCTGTACTGAGCATCTTGTGCATGGGGAGGTTGTATCAGTAGCTAGTCTTGAGGGAGGCAGCTCTATGCCAAGTGCCGTGCAGCTCATCTAACTTGCAGAAAGCACTTTCAGTCCAGATGCAGGAACGTCCCACATGCCCACCAGGAGCAAGTTTCAAAACGTTCAGTTTGCTTATATTAAGTAGAGTAATCCCAGGGATGGGATTCAGAAAGTTTCTGAAGGCCTCGATGAGACCACTGTCCTCATCACAGATGATGCAGTGTCTCCTGCCCTGGATACCGCAACGGTTTCTCATTTTGCCTTTGCCAGCTCTCATTCGCTGGGAGGCGTAGACCTTTTTCACATCATTCCAGGCCTCAAGTTTCTTCAGGAGCAAAAGAGCCTCCTCGGTCTTCTCGTAGCCTTCAACTTTATCTTCAGCTACCAAAGGAAGTTCAGGATCTTCCTCTATATGATGACCTCTAGACATGACCAGTGCTGGTAAGGCAGAGGCAGCCAGTGCAGAGCGGATGGCATATCGCTTCTGCATTGTATTCACCCTGTGGTGCCAACGTCGCCAGGTCTTGGTTGGTGCAAACGTGCAGCCTCCAAGACACATGTTTCCAAAACCATCCTGGCCAGAGCGGTGAGTCCCACCACCTCGAACCCTGGGAATTTGAGCCACAGCTCTGCCAGTACCCCAAGATTCGGCACTGGTTTGATGACCTGCTAGTTCACTGATAGCATGGAGCTGTCTGCTGCTTTTGCACAAGTTGGCATGAACAGAGTTTACAAAATATCTGGTCGAACGGGAGTCTTGAACACAGCAGGCAAAATGACATTATTGTCAGATGGCTCCCCCTTTCTGGAGTACACTGATATCAGTGGACGAGCACACGCCATGGCGGGGAGAGGAGAAGACCAACGTGCCTCTTAACCCGGTGGCTCCCATAGGAAAAGCTGAGCTTTCTAGTATACATCTTCTGATGAACATATCTAGGCATTTCTTTGGGGTGTATACCCAGAAGTGGAATTGCCAGTCCATTGCTTGCTTTGATTTAATTTTTCATCTTCTTCTGTCCTGATTCTTACCGAGGATAACCAAGGAGGCCTCTGGTTTTCTTTTCTGGATGAAGTCAGTTGCCCTCAGTTTCCCTCTGTGGCTGGGCCATGCCTGCCTCTACCCAGAAGTGGAATTGCCAGTCCATTGCTTGCTTTGATTTAATTTTTCATCTTCTGTCCTGATTCTTACCGAGGATAACCAAGGAGGCCTCTGGTTTTCTTTTCTGGATGAAGTCAGTTGCCCTCAGTTTCCCTCTGTGGCTGGGCCATGCCTGCCTCGCCCAGGTGCTGTGAGGCTTTAAGAGCTTCTCAGGGGAGTAGGATAAGGTCATGGACCCTTGACCTCCTGGTCCAGCTCCCAGCATTCCTGAGGCCAGAAGTATTCATCACAGAGGAATGCCGATACTGAAGACCCAGCCCTGGCTGCCCCACGGGCCAGGTGCAGGAACCGGGCAGTGGGTGAGCCTCGGGTCAGGGCTGGGCCAAGCAGGGGAAGGCTGGAATGGGCAGGGCACAGCCCAGGCCTCAGGGGTCCCTGGGCAGGGGGCAGGCAGGTCCTGGACCACTTTGGACCCACGTGAGCAGGGGCTGGCCTCCTTAGCACCTGCTTGCTCTTCTCTGGGTCTCTACGGCATCAACTGGGGATCAGAGTTACTTCCTCACCAGTTGAGGACTAAAGGAGATTGAAGATGCTTACCTGGGTCAGTGGGCGTTGTCAACCCATTTCACAGCCAACGAAGCTGAAGCTCAGAGGGGTTGAGGGGCTTTTCTGAGTCACCGAGGGTTTGAGCCCAAGTCTGTCTGGCACTAAAGCCTGTGCTCTTTCCACTGCCTGCCTGGGGGTTGACATGGTGTGGTTTGAGGGGTGTAAGGAAGGCCAATCCCCAAAGTCAAGCTGTGTCTTCTCCAGTGCGTGAATTTCCACCATTAGAATTTAACTCCTCTGCGTTAAGTAATACCCTCTTCTGAAAGGCTTAGGGGTGTAAGATATGCCACATCTAATGTTTTGTGTGCAAATGATTTCCTGGCAGAATCAGAGAGCAGGATCCCTCTGAGGTGTGCTGGGATGCCTTCATTCACTTCCTCAGCCCCACCAGGGCCCTGTGCCATTTCATGAATGGGAAAGTGAGGCCCAGAGAGGCATGGAGTTGCTCAGATCCCTGTCTAGGACCTTCCCCAGGCGGCCTCCCTGCTCTGCCAGGACCCAGACAAGAGGGGCTGAGCAGGAGAGGGTCAGACGGGGGCCCTGGGGTTTTCTAGCCGGGATCTGCCCTGGGGCCCGCCAGGGCATAGGTGTCCCGGCCCCAGTTCTGCAGAAGGCAGGGAGGTACGGGTGTGGTCTCGGGCACTAAGATAAGCCCTGCTCCCGTCAGCTGCTGCACTCACACCCTGCTGCCCTCTTTACCCTGGCGCACCTGCAGCCCTGCACCCCGACCTGACACTGTGCACAGCGTTAGAGCTGCAGCCGGGCTGGGCTCCCGCCTGCCGGGGCTCCTCCCATGGCCCCAGACTTGTGCTGAGGTGCTTCTGGCCCTGCACGTGTCTCAGGGCCTCTGAGGCAGAGATCCCTTTGCAGCGAGGCCCTCTTGGCTTCCCAGGGACTCATAGCCCCCGTGGCTGCTGCCCCTCAGTCTTGGGTTGGGGCCCTTGGAGAAGACCTGAACTAGGATTCTAGGGCATGGATTTATTTTCGAGGTGATATTAGGAAGCTATAAAGGACGTGGAAGTAAGACCGGAAGGGCAGTCAACACAGGCAAGTTAATGAGCAGCAGGTGGAAAGCAGGGCTCAGTCCCACTGGGGACCTCTGGGAGACAGTGTGGAACCAGCCTCAGGGTCGCCTCACCCATGGCGTGAGGAAGCTGCAGTATCTGTCCACCACCCCTATCCTTTATGATCAAGGGCTGCTCCTGAGGGCATTTTCCAAAGCCCCTGGGATAGAGCCACAGACTCCTGCTAAGTGCTGGGAATGTGGGCGGGGCTTGAGAAGGAGAGATGGAACACGAGGGAAGAGCCTGGTGAAGGTGCTGAGTTAGGAGGGCTTGAGTCCCAGCTCTGCTGCTGATTCATCTTCTCTGAGGGTCAGTTTCTGCATCTATAAAATGGGAAGAAAAATACTGCTTACCTCCCAGGTGTGTGGTGGGGATCAAGTGCATGGGTGATGCCGGCACCTGGTGGAGATTGATAAATGATGCTTTTCCTTCTGTCCTCCAGGCCAAGGGTCAGGTTGACTCATCCAGTCTTGGGGCACCCAACGACATGACCTGCCGTGTTTACCAAACATTGCTCCTCCCAGAGCCCTCCTCCCTCCACTACCCTTATCTTCAGTTTCTAAAATCAAATCGTGCCTGATACCTAAGCTGTGCCAGGCTGGGGTGGGCTCTAGGGACCCAGGAATGCCTGAGCCTTCCTTACCCTGAGAGTTCACAGTCCAGCTGAGACGACAAATGCGCGGCTGGGTGGTGGCATGGGCGTGGGTTTGGACGGGCGGGTAGCAGTTCGTGGGTCAGACCTAGGGCAAGGAAGCAGTTCAGGCTGAGAGAGAAGCGGAGGAGCTGGGGTGGGGGGATAGAAATTGTTCTGAGGGGAGGAAGGAGGTGGGCAGATATCGGAGCTTATTCCTTGAGAAACCCCAGGTAGGTATGATTATCCCTGAGTTACAGAGGGAGGCTGAGAAGGGACCTGCCTTGCCTGGTTGCTGTCAGAGCAGGGAATGGTCTGACACCCTCACTCCCCCACTCCCACTCAAGCCAGAGTTGGGGGCATCTGGGCCCAGGACAATATCTCCCGGTGGGGGTGGGGATGGAGGTCAGGGCTGGGCAGCCTTGGAAATGGAGGCAGGGGTTCTCTGCTCTGCCCCCGTCCCTCTCCTGCCTTTCTGAGCCCTGCATGGTGGATAACCACCACTGCCGTCCCAGATTGGGGTGGGAAATCCTTCACTTTCATGCTTCTTGTTCAGATTCCATATGCATTTTGCATCTATGATATAACCATGTTTGTACTTAAACTCGGTGAGGTTTATAACGAGTTACTAATGACTAAAATAATCAATCTGCCTGTAATGAAAGCAATGACACTGGCCCTCTGTTGGTTCCTCAGTGTGCGCAGAGGAGAGAGGTCCAGGCCATGTGGGATGGGCCCTGGAGGAGGTGTCATGGTTTGCAGACCCTGAGGTGGCACCTCCTGGGGTGCAAAGGCACACTTGTGTGTATCTGCATCAGCAGAGAGTCACACTGCAATAGTTCCATACACAGCTGTGCTCACACGCACACTGAAGCACCTCTAGATCCACACACGTGGATGCACTCCACTGACACTTAGGGACACCCTATGCATGTGTTTTGACACATGCTCAGGCGCAAACACACACATTAGCTTGTATGCTTGTGTCACTGGTGCGCCCACACACCTGTAATCCCTAATCATGGACTTGCATGCACATCCTGCAGGTACGCCTGCACTCTCACGCATGCACACGGATATGGGCCCAGGTACGCACACACATCTAGACAGCCACAACCAGGTGAAGACTTACACTCTCAGGGACACTCAGGCACACGTACTTGTACGTGTCGACGTGCACACAGGTGGATTGTGTATGGACACCCATCACACGGGACCCAGACCTGAATGCCTGGACGCCAGCAGAAGGACCCCCAGCTGGCACACAAGAATACATTTCACACGTTGGCGTGCCCTGCGTGCGTGTGCTCACACTAGGTCTCACACTAGCCAGGTGGGGCTCCAGTGTGCCAAGCTCACCGCGCAGCATCAAAATTGTAGGGAGTGAGCCTCCCCTCCCCTGTTCCTTGTGCTCCTCCCCTGCCCTGGCTCTGCCAACTCCCAGGAGGAGCCTTCCTCCCCCCTGGGGAGCGACTCATGCGCGCGTGGCAGGTGTGGAGTCTCCAGAGGGAGCAGATTCAGCATCTACCCTGTGAGAGGGATTTCCCCGGCCTGGCAGCTGGGAGCTGGGAGCCCAGAAAGGACAGTGCCCTGCCTGGGTCTACACAGCGAGGTCTGGGTAGAGGCAAGACCAGGATCCAGTCTTTTCTGAAAGGCTAGTTTGGATTGCAGGCTGAGGGGGAATCAGGACCCCCCAGGACCCCCCTCTTCAAAACATCTGCAGGTTCAGGTGCCTACCGTCCCCCACCACACGTGCTTTGCCATGACAGTGCTGTCCGCAGGAGACCCCTACTCAAAGGCGCATCTATTTGGGAAGGGTGGAGTCAGCTGAGGAAGAAGACTGGCCAGCCCCTCCTCCATCCTTAGCTCCCTGCAGTGCCAAACCACTGGGCAGGACTGAGAGGCTGGGGGCTCATGCCAACCTCAGAGGGACAGGCTTGCAGCCAAACAGGATCCTGGAGAGCAGCGCTGGAAGACCCTAGAGGGGTCCTCTGCACCAGGGGATAGGGTGGGACAGGGAGCATCTCCAGGCCCCTCACCCTCCCCAATCCGGGTGGCATCAGGCGTATCTCTTTTGCATATCAGATTCCTTGTGAAGAAGTGGTTTCGCTATCAGAGCAGCAAACAATAAGAGATGGATAAAACCCTGTGCCGGAAGGCTTGTGAGGAAAGGGCACTTGCACCTAGTGGGGACAAGACTGCAAATTAGAACCTCATTCTGGGCAGAATATTTAAAATGTGCTTGTCTTTGGCCCAGCAATTTCATGTCTAAAAATCGGTTCTTTGAGGACAAAGATGTATAAACAAGGTGTTTACCGCAGCATGTTTATGAAAATGATAAATGGAGGCCTTCCAAAAGCCATCAGCAGGTGATGGTCAAGTAACAACAGTCTGTCCATGCCAGGGACCACAATGGAGCTGTTAAAATTAAGATGGGGGTGGATCTCTGTGTACTGGTCTAGAAAGTGAGAGGCCTTTGGAGAAAAGAAGGTCTCAGAATAGGGAGACTCATGTCGCCATTTATTATTTTAAACACCTCTAAAACATTAGAAAACATATACCTGAATCCATAGGAAAAGGCTACTTACCCCACTCTCAGAGTAGTTGCCTTGGAGAGGGAGGTCAGGAGGAAACTTTTTATTTGAGAAGCTCCCATATTCTTTTCATTTTTTTAAAGCCACAAGTTCTTGTGTATGTATTGTCCTAACTTTGTAATTAAAAAAAAGAGAACGTATTAAGATTTCTTATCTCATTATTTAGGAGATGGAGGCCAGAGGAGGCAGCGATCCATCCACATGACCTCAACTGCAGCTCTGACCTTGACCTCACCCAAGGATACTACCTCAGCTGCCCAGTGGCAGGGCCTTGGGGCCAGGAGAGGAGCCATGGCTGCATAGGTGGGGATGGGTGGAGAGATGGGCTCTGGGGTGCAGGTCAAAGGTGTGCTGCAGAGGGAGGGAGCAGCTCCCCCCAGGTGTGGAGAGATGTCCCCTGGGAGAACTACCTGTGTGCCGAGATAGCAATCTTTTATCACTGGGTGTCCTGACACCCCTGTTCTAGCTTGGGGCTCTGCCTGGCAGACCCTGGCTCTGCCACCTTCAGAAATGCTGCTGAGAAAAGCCACCTTTCGCTAAGCGCCCTATGGGTGCCACCTCTGGTGCAGTTGCTTGCTGTGGGTGCTGATCTACATTCTCTTACTTTGACTGAGGAGACAGTGATGCTTAGTGGTTAAGGCCGTGGTCTCTGTAGCCAGACTTCTGAGGCAAAGCCCACCACTGCTGCTCACTAGCTAAGTGACCTGGTGTGGGTTACTTAACCTCTCTGGACCTCAATCTTGTTGTCTATATGATGATAACACAGCATCTCCCCAGAGGGTCGCTGAGGGCTAAAATAACATGCTTAAACCAAAAAAGTGGAAACAACGCAGACAAATGGATTAACAAAATGTGGTCTGTCTCTACGAGGGAATATTATTCAGTCACGGAAAGGCATGAAATACCGACACATGCTCCGACATAGATGAACCTTGAAAACATTATGCTAAGTGAAAGAAGCCAGACACAAAAGGCCACGTATTGTATGATTCCATTGATATAAAATGTCCAGAAGAGGCAAATCCATAGCGATAGAAAGTAGATTCCTAATTTATAGGGACCAGGGAAGTGGGATATGGGGAGTAACTGCTAAAGGGTGAGGTATTTTTTGGGGGGGTGATGGAGATGTTCTGGAATTAGATAGTGGTGATGGTTGTATAACTGTGAATATATTAAAAAAACACTGAATTGTACACTTTAAAACAGTGAATTTTATGGGGTGTGAATTAAGTCCCAATAAAAAATATGCAGCAAAAAAGAATTAGGAATGAATATAAACTTTATGTATAAATGTAGCACACAGTGTTTATTGCATTGGTGGGAAATGGCCCAAACTTAAATATACACCTACAGAGTAACAAATACATATGGTACAGCCTTATGGTGATATGTTATATAGCCATGAATAAATCTTGTTTTGGAAAATTTTAAAAAATTAAATAGAGTACTTCGGACAGTGCCTGACACAAGGAGTACCCATAGTGTGTGAGCTGTTATTAATGAACTCCAGGACAAGCCTATAAGGTTGGTCTCCTCTTATCCCCATACAGCGGATGAGAAACAGGCTCAGAGAAGGGATGGGATGTGGCTACACTGCCCTCCTTCTGGTCTGCTGTCGGGGAAGGGCAGAGTCTTGGCTTCAGGCCAGTCTGGGTGCCCATCTTGTCCTGGGTCTGCCACTTTCTAGCTGAAAGGCCCTGGTCCAGCCCATCTCTGCACCACTCTGAGTCTCTCTTGGTCATGGTGTACCCTCAACACCCAGACCATGGAGGGGGGATAGGGTCACTAGGAGGAGTCTTTGAGAACATGCAGCCCAGCCGGTGGTGCTGTTACCATGTCACTGGGACAAAATGTGTGGAGACTCCAGGAGACAGGATCGCTTCCTCCAGCCCCGCCTGCCTGGAGTAGCAAATCACAGGTCCCTGAGGGTAACCTATGGGCCAGGAGAGGAAGAGCCCCATAAGAAACCTCAGGAAAAGGCAATCCAAGCAGAGGACAGGGGCGTGGCCTTTCTCCCTGCAGGTACTTACCCCATTCACTATCCCAGGGCCTTTTTTTAATCGACTGTCCTTGGGCAAGGCATCCCACCTCCCTGGGCCTCGATTTCCCCTGCTGAGCCAGCCCAGCATGGTGGTTATGACAACATGGTCTTGGGGTCCAGACTCCCTAGGTCCAAATCCCAGCTTCCCTGCTTGTGCTTTCTGATTGCAGGATCCTGGTCCAGGAAATTCACCCGTCTGAGCCTCAGTTTCCTTATCTGCAAAATGGAGATCATAACGGTACCCACCTCACTGGTCCTTGTAATGATTAGATGAGAAGTGAGTACAACAGGCTTCGCACAGGGCCTGGCACACTTTAAGCCCTCAAGGCCTGTTGCTATTACTGTTACAATTATTGCATTATTTACTGTGAAGGGGCTGGAGGACACGTGTGTGCCTGGAGGCAAGGGGCTGGCCCCCTGGGCCCCTGTCTCTGGGCCTCCCAGCCTGCTGTCCCCGCACAGTGATAGACGGGCTGGGCCCGTGGCGTCCTGGCAGGCCTGTCCTGGCAGCTGCTCCCACAAGGCGAGGCCCTCCGAGCTTTGGAGAATTAATTAGGCCACATTCCTCTTCCAGAGTTCCTGGCGGGCCCACACATGGCCCCCTTCCGAGCTGCTGAGGGCTCTTGGCTCAGGTCCCTGGCAGGCAGAGGAGAGGCCCACACTCTGCTCTCCCCTGAGAGGGGCTGGGAGGGCCCCTTTGAGCTGGAAGCACTGGCTGGGGAGGTGGGAAGGGCCAAGGGTAAGCCAGCCGCCCAAGGCCAGCTCCTGTCCTGGCTCTCTCCCCTGATTAGCCACCTTCACTGGCTCCCCATCACTAAGTTCGAATTCCTGGCACTGGATGCTGTTCCCAGCCTGGCCCTTGCTGATCAGGCTGGCTGCCTCCGTTCGGATTCTTCCATGCTCCAGCCCTTTCCCTCATCCCAGCATGTGCAAACCCTACTCCTTCCCCAAACCCTCCCCTCCCCCCGCCCCAGCTGGAAGGGCAGCCCCTAACTTACCTACTTCCTGTCCCTTCACTTTACCCTTGTCTGTCTTCCCTGCCAGCCTGTGAGACGTCAAGGGCAGCAAGTGTGGTTTGATTCAAAGGCATGTTTCAGTCATGGTAATATTCTCCAGGGAGAAATTGTCTAAGGCTGTGGCGAGGTTGGGGGCAGGTGCTGTGGATTTCCCTGCTTGTAGCCCCTGCCCCTGCCAGGCGCTCAGGAGGGCACTGCCCATTCCTGCCTGCCCATCTCCAGCCTTCCCCATGCCCCCTCCTTGTTTTGCTCCCTGAGAGGGGCTGAGAATAGCTCCCTACCCCACAGAGCCTTCACCTCTGCTGTTCCTTCCACCTGGAATGCTCTTATCCACCCTCCGCCTTCACTTGACTGATCCCCTCGAACTTGGCCTAGACATCACCTCCTTCAGGAAGCCTCCCGGGTTCCCCCACCAGGGGCTCCATCACACTGTGGATCTACCCTCTTAGAGCAGCAGGACAGCATACAAGCTGAGAGCCTGAGATTTAAATCCCAGCTCAGTCACGTATTAGCTGTGAGATTTGGGTGAGTTACTTAACCTTTCAGTTATCTCTTCTCTAAAATGGGAATAATAACGATAGAACCTGCTGCGTAAGGTTGCTGAGAGGAACCAAGGAATTCATGTGCAGTGAGCACTTAATGAACACTCAATAAATGTTCGCTATCACGTCTATCTTCATATTAACAGGGCTTTCTTGAAGGGCTCTTCTCTTGGCCTGTGAGGGCAGGGGCTGTGTCTGTCTTGTTCACGAGTCTCTGAACGGTGATTGTTCATAATTGTTGAATGTATGGATGGCCACATTCCAACGATTCATTGCTCTGATAGGCAGATGACTTTTCTCAACCTAAAACCCTGAGATTCAGAGAGTGAGAAAGCAAGAGTGAAACTAATTCCTTGGGGTTCTTGGCTGAGTGAGTGGGTGGAGGGAGAGGCAGCCCAGGGCAGGAAAGGGCCGGTTTGTAGCCTAGATATGTATCAGGCCACATAGCCCTGGACATGGGACCGGACACCCCTCGGCCTCTGCTTCCACGTGTGCATGTGACCCACATAAATTTGGGTCACGCTGTGCCCCCTTCTGGCCTATCTCTGCCTGGTGTTCCAATCAAAAGGAGCACAAACTTGGCTCAGAAAGCCTTGACAAAACCTGTGAGAGTTGATGGAAAAGGCAGAAAAAGGCAGGAAAAGAGGGAGATTTTGTCCCACAAAATCCAGACAAACTTTCTAAAATGTTGACGCCTTTCTTCCCAGGGTTCAATTTGACTTGACAGCTGCTCTTCATAAATTTTCCTCTGCTTCCTCCAAGCTCTATCCCACCTTCCTCCACACTTCTGGGGCCCGGGCTACCTGGAATGTGGTCTAGAAGCAGGCTCAGACTTTGAGTGCCCACGACCCTTGACCCTGCAAACTTCTCATCTCGGGAGAGAGGTATGGCTGGTGGAGGGCTAGAGCAGGACTCTCTTTAGTGCAGGGCCCAGACCAGGGGCCCCCCGTTTCCTGAAAATCAGGATCCAGGGGATTATGTTATCCTCTTGCCTTTACCTGTTTCCTGGGCCTCCTCTCCTCCCTTTAATCATCTCTGTTACTTAATCACTTGGGTCGCTGATCTCTGAACTCTGGCCAGGGCAGTGAATGCCTAATTCCCTGGGCCTCTGACACACCCTCAACCTACCTGCCTGGCCTCTATTGCACCTGCCATCCTGGGGTTGCCCCACACAGCCGCCTAGCCTTGCCTTTGGCTGTTGCTTTGGGATTTCCAAGGGGTCAGGGTCATTTTGAATAGGATGCTGGGCCTCTGGGGAGTGAGATTCCCCTGGCGTCAGGCTCAGTGAGATTTGAGAGGTGTGCTGGGATCCTGGGCTGCAGTAGGAAGTAAGTGACTAGGCCAGCTCCATCACACCAACCCTCACCACCCAGAATGGACCCCTAAGGGCCAATAGTGAACTTGCTTCTCTGTCTTCTGTCTCCTCATTTGCTCTTGCCCTGTGCGGCCCTCTGGTGGCATTTTTCCAAAGCGGGGCTCTGACCAGGTCCCTGGTGCTGGCAGATCTTTCATGGGTCCCCAGGGCCCATGAAAGAAGATCCAGCCTCCTTACTTTGGCCTCCAGGGTGTTCTGGCTTCATGTCCTGCTGCTATCTCCCCCGACCATGTTCTGGCCACATGGCGTCCTCCATGGGGAATGCCATTGTCACTGCCACTGCCAAACTTTTGCCCTTCCTGTCTCCTCTGTCTGGGGCTCCCTATTCATTTTCTTTCTATTGATTTGAATCTCACTCTTCTTTGAGGCCATGGCAGTAGCATCTTAGTCCTGAGTCTTTCTCTGACCACTCCTCTGCACCCCAGCCAGCCCCAATCTCCCCTCCCTTCAGGTCCTGCGGCTCTGTGGCTGTCCCACTAGTTACATCATCACCACTGACCGCCTGACAAGCAGCTCCTGCCTCTTACCAGGCCCACGGCTGAGCCCAGCACCATAACTTATCCATTTAGGGTTCACACCAGCTCTACAAGGTGGAGACTATTGTTTTCCATTCTATAGATTAAAAAACTGAGGCTCAGAAAGAGAAAGATTTGTTCAATGTCATATTACAGTGGTGATCCATGAATTCAATCAACAAATATTTTTTCAGTACGTACATGTGTACATATAGACTCTGGGTTCAAATCCTGGTGCTGCCTCTTACTTGCCATGTGACATTAGGCAAGTCAATCGCCTTCTCTATGCATTAGTTTCCTCATCTGTAAAATGGGGATAATAAAGGTACCTATGTCATAGGATTGTGGCAAGGATGAAGTGAGTTCATCTGGGTAAAGTGCCAGTATACAGTAGGAGTTTAATATGTGTCAACATGTTATTCTCCCATGAGGGGGTTGGGGCTGGCTTCATGGGCAAGGCAGGCTTACAGTAGTGTGTAAAGAGTCATTTTTCAGTAGCTGGCCCAGGCCACAGCCTGCCACTCCCAGCAGAGGCCGGCCGGGGGAAAAGGGAACAGCTTGCTTGCAGGGGGATTTGGCAGTAATGGAGGCTATGGGTGTAGGCAGCTGCCAGCAGGGGTGGCCCTGGCTTCTGGCCATCCCTGGGACTCAGGTGGGCAGCTTCTTGGGCCTTGGCATGATTGGCCAACCCAGTCCTAGAGCCCTGGGCTTCTTAAGTCAGAGAAGTGTTGAATGACCCCAGCAGGGTCTGTCCCAGGCCCAGGATGAGGGACAAGGGCCAGGCTGTGACTCCATCACAACACCCATCACCGGCCAGTAGGGCTGCACACAGCCTTGGAATCCCTCCGACCCCAGCCCTCACTGAAGAGATTTGCTCCAGACCTCAGGGGTGGCCCCTGGCGGGACAGGGCAACTAGAGCAGAAGTGGGTCCTGGCACCCTCATAGTCTTGACTCCTTCTAAACATGCTTTTGGGAAAGGTCTGGCCATCGCTTACTGGCCTGATGGAAACATAGGTCCTGGAACCCTGGATGTCAAGGTTGCAAATGGCTGATTAAAAAGAATGAAATAATGCCATTTGTAGCAACATGGATGGACCTGGAGATGATCATACTAAGTGAAGTAAGTCAGAGAAAGACAAATATCATATCATATCACTTATATGTGGAATCTAAAAATAATGATACAAATGAACTTATTTACAAAACAGAAACAGATTGACAGTCTTAGAAAATAAACTTATGATTACCAAAGGGGAAATGTGGGGGGAAGGGATAAATTGGGAGTTTGGGATTGACATATACACACCACTATATTTAAAATAGAGAACCAACAAGGACCTACTGTATAGCACAGGGAACTCTGCTCAATATTCTGTAATAACCTAAATGGGAAAAGAGTTTGAAAAGACTAGATACATGTATATGTGTAACTGAATCACTTTGCTGTACACCTGAAACTAGCATAACATTGTTAATCAACTATACCCCAATATAAAATAAACTTAAAAAAAAAAAAAACTGCAAATGGCTGTCCAGGCACATGATAGACAAAAGTCCAGAGAGGGTGGGTTAGCAACCAGAGATGCCCAGCCAGGGCACAGGGGCGTGGAACTCAGGGCTTCAGCCACCTGTCCCAGGCTCTTTTCTTCCCCTTCCTGTGTTCCCTTCACTTCCAAGCAGCCCCTTCCTGAGAGATGCCTCCCACCCCCTCCTCAGCCAAGACGAAATACTAGAGTACCCTTTCATTGTTTATTACAAACACGAGTTCGCCGGTAAATAATTGAGAGTCTAAAAAAATACATTAAAATAAATAATCGGAATTTTCAAAGTTCTCAGAGCAAATAAGTTATATACAGACAGGTGAAGCAGACCAGGCCTTTCTCATTAGGAGTGTCCCTGGGTATGAGGGTACAAGGACTCTGGGGAGGGAGAGCTGGAGGGGACAGACGGGGCCCAACTGGGACTTCAGTCCTGGATAGACCCATCCAGCCTCTACAGCTGGCTTAGCTGTGAACGTCCACCACTGCAAATCATTCCTGGTCTGCAGCCACTAGACGGGACACCTCTTGGAATGTGGCCTCCAGGTTAGCGCACTCCTTTCAGCAGGGCTGTCGGGCCAGAGCCAGCATGGGGGCCCGGGCTGCAGCCTGGGGGCTGATGGCTTTCCTGGGCAGTGTGAGGGCATGGCGCTGCCTTGAGGGAGGCTCCCTCCACAGGGCGAGGAGGCCAGAGCTTGTGCCAACTCCAGCAGGTGGGGTTCCTGGCCCAGGAAACAGGCGGAGGGTCTCCCAGCCCTAGGATGCCCCTCTCCTCCCGGCTCCACACAGGCTTTCTTCCCAGAGTTCCTCCAGCTTCCAGAGCTATCTCTTCCTCCACCTGGAGTGTGTAGGCCTGGGATCCCTTGTTGCTTTCTGCTGTTGCCTAGCAAAGCGGATCTGGGCCGCACAAATGCCCCTGGAATCGAGAGAGGTCAATTAAGCACCTCAGGAAATATAGATCACTTGAGAGTTCCCTGTGAGAGGCAGCGGCCATAGAGGACGGATCCCTTACTCACGGCCATGGGGTCAGCGGGTGGCCACAGCTGACCCTGAAAACAAGGTCTTAACATCAGGGAGAGGCCAGACCAGGTTAGAAGCTGCTCTGCCCACAGGGAGCTCTGGCAAAACTGATGTTCAACATCAAGCGCCACCAGAGTGACTGGACGGCTAAGAGCAGCCCAGTGGATTCCCCCGACCACCCTCCCACTTCCACTCCTCTATCCGTGCTGCTCCTTCCAGGCTGCTACCTTCCGCTCACCCAAACTCCACCTCCTAAAATTCCCATTCCTCAAGGTCCAGCTCAAGGTGGTCCCACCCAGACAGGTATGGGTCCTAGCTGCCCGTTGAACTTGGCTGAGACCCTGGTGGGGACTCTGGTATCATCCAAGTGGCCTCATCCTGGCTCAAGGCATTCTAGACTGGGAGCTAGGAGGCTGGCTTTGGTTCCCAGCTATGGGAACTTGGGCAAGGGTCTCAACCTCCCTGAGCCCCTTTCTTGGTCTGTAAAATAAAATCAGGCCTCAACTTGTGTGAGGCTGAGTACAGGTTGGCAAAGCAAACTCTTTGCTGATGACGAAGTGCCAAACACTTGCAAAGTCCTATCTTGAATTTTTTCATCCTAAGACAGTTCCTAAGTATAGGCTGGGTCCTACCTATCCCACCATCCTGCCTTTTCTCCTGTGTTTCTGCCTCCCCACAGAAATGGGAGCCCCCGAGGGGCCAGGCTGCACCCCGGCACTGGCTAGCCCCGAGGAGCCCTCAGGGACAGAGGTGGGGATGGCAAAGACCTCTAGAGCTCCCTCAGACCAGGCCCTGGTTTGAGTGTCTTCATGTGTGTCAACTTGTCTAACCTACAACAAGCCCATGAGGTGGATGCACTGCTGTCCCCGCCTCACAGACAGGAATTGGAAGCACAGAGAAGTTAAGTGATAAGACCAAGGTCACAAAGCTTGTTTGTGGTAGGGCTGGGGTTCAAGTCAGGAAGTTCTGGCTCAGAAGCTGCCCCTTTAGCCACTGTGCTGCATGGTTGCTGCGGGGTTTCTTTCTTTTTTTCTTTTTGGCTGCATTGTGTCTTCATTGCTGCGCACGGGCTTTCTCTAGTTGCGGTGAGCAGGGGCTACTCTTCGTTGCGGTGCGCGGGCTTCTCATTGCGGTGGCTTCTCTTGCTGCAGAGCACAGGCTAGAGGCGCACGGGCTTCAGTAGTTGCAGCACGAAGTCTCAGTAGTTGTGGCTCGTGGGCTCTAGCGCGCGGGCTCAGTAGTTGTGGCGCACGGGCTTAGTTGCTCCGTGGCATGTGGGATCTTCCCTGACCAGGGCTCGAGCCCGTGTCCCGTGCATTGGCAGGCAGATTCTTAACCACTGTGCCACCAGGGACGCCCGGCTGTGGGGTTTCTATTCTCAAGTCAGTTTGGTTGGACAAACGTTCATGGGCACCTCCTGGGTGCCAAGCCTTGAGCTGAGCCATGCTGAGGCCGCCAGGGAGGCAATCCAGTCTGGGACACAGAGAGGGAGCAGGCCGGGTAGTTGGCCCCTCTGGACTCCAGCATGTGGGAGATGCTTGATTCAGACACAACCTGAATGAACACCTGTGGACCTTCCACAGTCACAAGCCCTCGAACCCTCTATAAAAGTCCACTTCCAGGTCTGGTGGTAACAAAGAGCATAGTGGTTAAGAGCACAGGCTCTGGAGTTAGCCAGAGGACAGTTTGCTGTGTGACCTTGGGCAAACACCTTCACCTCTCTGAGCTTCTATTGGGAAATGTGCAAGGCATACAGAAGACGCTCAATCAGTGCAGGTGCCCCTCACCTCAGCTGCTGGAGGAGCTCTCCTGCTGTGGCCCATGTCTTGTCAGCCTGGAACACCGCTGCAGAGGACCCGCTGCCTGGGACTGCCACAGCTTCAGTCCTAAACGAACAGCAGTAGGGCCCAAGTGAGGGGCTGTCCAGGGCCCCAAGGCCACCTGGCTGCAAGCCTGGCCCAGCCGCCACCCCCCGACCCACCCTCAGGAGCAGATCCATTTCCACCCTGTGCACCTGGCATCCTTCCTTTCCCAGGGGGGGTGGGGACTGAGGAAAACTGAGCTACCGGGAATGTGTGTTCTTAGCCTCAGAAAGAGGCAGCTGGGTGGCCGGCTTCCCCAGAATCCAGCCACCTGCAGCTGAGCCGGGCCCTTTGCAGCGGAAACTGAGGCAGGGGTGGAGCCACAGCTGGAGTCTCAGGGGAGGAGTTTCTCGTAAACTGGCATGGAAACAGGAGGCTAGGGATCGTGAAGTCAGTTTCTACTTTCCCAAATGCTCCAAGTGGAGGAGGGAAGGAAGAAAGTCTCTTATCCCTTTTATAGACGGGCAAACTGAGGCCCAGAGGGTTCAGAGACTTGGCAAAGTCTCTCCCAGCAGCTCTGTGACAACTCTGGGATGGTCCCATGGCCTCCCAACTCCAAATGTTACTTCTCAACAGAGAAAGCTCCGAAGTTCCCTGAGCCTCAGGTCCGAACCCAGAACCCCTTGTCAGTGGACAAGGCTGAAGGCCCAGCTCTCCATCTGACTAGCTGTGTGGCCTGACAGGACAAGTCCTGTCCCCTCTCTGGGCCTGAGCTGCCTCAGCTGTCACCTAGGGAGAATCCCCCCTGCCCAGGAGTAGGGACGTAATGCTCTCAGAAGCCCCCAGAGCTGGGCAGTGAGGGGGGTGGCACTCAGGGGTGACTGGTTCACCGCAGGAAGGTATGCTGCCCAACAACCCAGGGCAGCCTCTGGGCCCCTAGGACCCTGCTCCTCCTGCCCCCATTTAGCCACTCTGCTCTTCTGCTGGCCTCCCAGACCCCCTGCCCTCCAGGGCAGATCCAGGCCAGCAGCCACCCCTGGGCCCTGCAGGCTGGATGGCCACTTACCAGGGCCTTCGATGGCAGAAGGTGGCACAGGCGGGGTCCCTGGCACTGTAGCATTCACAGCGCCTTGGCAGAGAGCGGCGCTGGCGTCTTGGCGGGTTTCCCAGGCCGTAAGGAGCTGTCTGTCTGTGGGCGGGCAGCCAGCAAGGTAGTGGTGTAGGGTGGAGAGAGAGAGAGAGAGAGAGAGAGAGAGAGAGAGAGAGAGAGAGAGAGAAATTGAGAGAGAGGATTAGATAAACCAGGACCACTGGCAAGCTGAGACTGTCCACACTTCACACTGGGATGGCCACCCATGCCACCAGGGTGGCAGCAAAAGTAACCAGCTCCTGACCTCAAGAAGTCCCACCACAGGCTCCTCCTTAGGTGCCAGGTAGCCCAGGGCAAGACCCTTCCCCTCTCTGGGCCTTTGCTCCCCCTCAACTCCCCCGGTCCTGCTCAGTAGGACCCTCAGCATGGGGAGGAGGGGGTGGCAGCTGTCCTTCCCGCCCCTCCCCGCCCGCCCGGACAGGAACGTGAGCTGATGCAACCAGGCTGGTCCCCCTGTCCTCAGAGAAGACCCTCAGCTTGTCCTGGAGAAGGGGAGGAAATGCCATCTCACAGAAGTAAACACGCAGGCTCACAGCTAAGCTGCCCCCACCTGGTCACCACTTGCCTGGAAGGGTGACAAATGTTTCTTAGAGTCTGTTTTTCTGTTGTTGTTGTTTTTAAAAGTTTTATTGGAGTATAGTTGCTTCACAATGTTGTGTTAGTTTCTACTATACAGCAAAGTTGTTTCTTAGAATTTTGACTTAAAAATGGTGTGTGTGTGTGTGTGTGTGTGTGTGTGTGCGCGCGCACGCGCGTGTGTGTGTGTGATCAGCTGAGATCGAGTTCAGATTCAGTCTGGCCAAGGTGGGCCAGGGGCAGGGCAGGGGCCCTGTGGCCGGTTGGACCAGCACCCTGGGTGCCAGTGCTAATTTTAGACGATGTGGTTGGAGCTGTATAGACTCCAGGTAGACCCAGCACACAGGGACTGGCAGGGTTCCCGCCCTGAGCCAGTGTTTGGATGCGGATTAGCTCCACACACGCTTACGTGCCGGGCTTCTCTTGTCTTCTGTAATTTGGGGAAGGGAAAAAAAACACAAACACAGAGAAACTTCAACTTGAAGTATGCAGTGGCCCGGAGGCAGTGCGGGTGCAGACAGAACAGACAGCCCTGGGCCCGCACCCTGGCTCTGCCAGGTGACACAGAGCAGGTTTCTCATCTGTCATTTGGCGACAACAGCAGTACCTGCCTCATGGGGAGGATGGGGGTGGAAGGCGGCTCATGAGATGATAATGCACAAGCAGTGCTTGGCGTAGGGACTGGTGCAGTCAAGACGTGGGTGCTGTCATTGATCGTATTATTCTTGGAACATTATGCAGAGGCAGCATGGTAGAGCCGCTTTGAGCTCTGGCATCCGCAGACCTAGGATGGGGCCTCCGCCTACCACTTACTCCTTCCTGTGTGATCTTGGGAGAGGCACCTAACCTCTCTGAGCCTCAGTACCCTGATCTGGAAAATGGAGCTAATAGTTTCTTACCAGGCTATTGTGAGGATTCTCATGAGACAGCCCTCTCTACTGCTCAGGCAGCCCCCATGTAGGAGTTGAAGCAATAGCTGATTGCTACTGATATTAGCCCAATACCCCCAGGGAGAGCTGTAGTGTGCCAGAGGTTCCCTGGCATGCCAGCACCCCCTACCCCTGCCCCCTGCAGCCCCACTTGGATCCCCACGGAAGCTCACCCGGGAGTGTTCACCCAGATGATGTCCAGGTGGCAAAAGTAGACGCACTCCTTGTCAAGCCAGGAGCTGCAGGAGCAACGGCGAGGCCGCAGGTGGGAGCCTCGGGCACGGGGCAAGGGCGCTGGCTGCTCTGGGGTGTGGGTGGCAGCGGCCTGGCTCTTGCCTGCATGCACAGGAGGGAGAGAGAGGTGGAGAGGTGGGTCAGGGCGCCTGGCACAGCTGGGATGGGGGACCCGCCGGGCTCCTCCTCTTGCATAATTGAGGAAGTTGGCATTCTCACTGCTCAGGAGCTCCGGGCCAACCCCGGGGAAGCCCCAGCAGCTCTGGGGGGGAAAGGCTAGTGGCTGCCCTGGGACTGCATCACCTCTAATTGCACAGCCCCATGCAGCCACCGTGCTGCGGGGCTCCTGCCCCTGTATGCCCTCAGCTGGCTTGGAGGGCACAGCAGCCCCACGGGCAGACACAGACAAACAAACCCAGAGGCTGCTGCAGCAGCCGAGGCCAGGGGGCTCACCTTCGTGCAGGACCACTAGCAGGGCTAGAACGATGGAGCACCAGGCGGTGGGCATGGCGACCACGGTGGTGGTGGACTGGTCAGGCTGGACCGGAGCAGGCAGCACGCCTGTTGCCAGCGTTCTGCTGCCAAGCTGAGTCGATAGCTCATTGCCTCAGTGCCCTGGCTGCCACTTATAACACCAGGCACGGCCCCGCCCCTGCCCGTCTGCCCTGCCCCGCTGCACCGGTGGGCCGGGAGCCAGGGACAACGCCTCCTCCCAGGGCGCCTGGCCCGCCCCAGCCCCCGCGGTGTGGGGAACGGGAAGGGGGTGGAAAGAAGGGGGAGGGAAGGCCTCTGCTCCTCCCTCTGAGCCTGGAGCACCTCCCGGAGTCCTGAGGCTCCCCTGCTGCCCCCAGGGACCCCTCTCAGTCCCACTGGACCTCCTCAGATAATGCCCCCAGTGTCTTGAGCCCTCTCCCTCACTCTCCGAGGCTGCTCCACAGGTCTTGCCCAGAGCTCAGAGTTTGGAGTGAGAGGTCCCATGAGCAAAAACCTCCCTTTCCTTGGAGGAGACCCTGCTTTCCTGCCTGCCTACTGCCAACCAGGTGGTGGGTGTCCCTTCGGTGGTGTGAGAGGTAAGAGATCTGCTCAAGACTGTGTGGCCTTGGGCGAGTCAGAGCCCTTTCTGGGCCTGCTTTCCCAAGTGAAGGACACAGCTCACCCCTGACCTCCGACCAGCCTGGAGTTGCTTCCTCCCCCTCCCCCCAGGAAGCTCCCTTCTTCCCTTGTTCCCCAGCCCCCAGCCCCCAGCCCCCCGACGCCCACCCCCGGGGGCCTGGGAACAGGAATTCTGGTCCCCTCCAGAACCTATTCAGTTGAGCAGCCACCGCCAAGGCCATCTCTCCTGGGCCTCAGTTACCTTGTTTGCAAAACAAAGCCAAAAGTGTGGGCGCTTAACCTGTTTGACTCATAGACTCCCTTGATACTAAGGAAGGGCCTTCAGAGCCCTTTCCAGAGAGATGGCTTGTGGGCACACACATCAAGTGCCCCTTAGAAGGCCTCCCATCTCGGACATGACAGGATGTCTTGGCTCACCTCTGTGACTTTCTGCAAAAAAGGCAAAGTGGTGGAGGGGCCCCCAGGGGACCCGTGTTCTGCTCCTGCCCCTCTGCTGGCTCAGAATCCACCCTTCTCAGGGAGCCTATCTTCAGGCACAAGAGGAAAGGCCCTCTCATTTCTCGGAACTCCCAGAAACCGTGCTCTTATGCCTGACTCATGACATCGGGCTTATCTTCTCAATGATCTCGAGGTCCAGAACTCCAGAGACGGCTGGGCCTGGAGCCTGCCTGCCACAAAGGAGGAGCCTCTGAGTGAGTGCTCTCCGATGGAGGAGGGAATGAATGAATAAAGGCCTGGATTTGAACTGTGGAAATTCAAGAACCCAGGCTGCCCAAGTTTTAGTTCCTGTGTTCAGCTGCTCTTTTACCATTAGACATTTAGGAAGGGAAAAATAGATGACCATGAAAAAACAGGCAGTTTTGTTTCTTCCCAGGGTTTGTGCATGTGTGTACACATGTATGTATGCGATCCTGGTAGAGCAGGGCAGAACGGAACAAAGAAGGGAGATACTTCCTTCCCCTAGGCTGGCTCAGGCTGCAGTGGAAGCAGAAACAAACATTTCTGAGCACCTACTGTGTGCTCAGGGCACTACAAACCCCTCTCCTTCACAGCCCCGGACACAGCTCTTCTCATCTGGGTACCAGCGCCACTGCTGCCCGGGAGAAAATGGAGCCTGACAAGAGCCCAGCCCGGCCAAGGTCACACAGCTGGTGGACACAGAGCCCGGAATGGAACTTGGGTCTTGGTCTCTCCAGTAAACCACAGTGACTCCCCACCCAGTGCTCACGCCCTATCCCGCCTGGTGCCTCTCTAAGAATTTAGAAGAGTATTTCTGGAATGAGGTGAGCAATGCTCTCAGTCATTTCTATGAGTCTCCAAGGGAATATAAATACGGAATTAAGCGAGGTTAGGCTTGGGGTCGGGGGTGGGGGTGGGGAAAGAGGATTCGAACTACTGAACCGTGAAGAGAAGACAGAGGAAAAGCAGGTCACCGGGGAGAAGGAGGGGATCAGGGAGGGGAAGAAAATAACAGGGAGGCTGATAAAGACAGGTAAGGAGAGAGAGAGGACAAGGAAACAGAGTGTAGCGAGAAAGATCTTGGATTTGAGAAAGTAAAAGAGAAAAGACCATCGGAGTGAGAGCGAAGGTTCTAACGTGTCTAATCTTTACACAAATGCAAAGTGCCTGCTCAGGACAATAGGCAACCAGAGGCTCCGAGTCTGGGAAACATAATAGAAGAATTAAACGGACCAGGAGACAGGATCCTTCTCTGGTGTGAAAGGAGGATGATGACAGGGCAGGGGCCACCACCCGGCAACACAGGGTCAGCTCAGGAAGCTGTGCCCGACTCCAGTTTCCCTCTTTCCCTGCCCTCAGCTCGAGCCGGGAAAGCAGGGCTCCTGTAAAATGGAGAGGCCAGACCTGGGAACCTGAGTGAGCCCAGGTCTTATGGGGTGAAAGAATTCCGGGAACAACGTTACCCCACTGGCAAGAGTTGGTTTCCAGGTAGAGAAAATTAAGCTGAGTTAAAAATAGCCAGAGTGGCATGGACAGATATACACTACCAAACGTAGGGTGGATAGCTAGTGGGAAGCAGCCGCATAGCACAGGGAGATCAGCTCGGTGGTTTGTGACCACCTAGAGGGGTGGGATAGGGAGGGTGGGAGGGAGGGAGACGCAAGAGGGAAGAGATATGGGAACATATGTATATGTATAACTGATTCACTTTGTTGTAAAGCAGAAACTAACACACCATTGTAAAGCAATTATACTCCAATAAAGATGTTAAAAAAAAATCAAAATAAGCTTAAGCTGAATTTCAAAAAAAAAAAAAAAAAATAGCCAGACCCATCCCCCTATGTCTCTTGGCCTGGGCCCCGACAGTCACCTCTATGCCTCCTGGCTGGTGTGGCCGCACGGACCCCCCAATCCCATTGCTCTGGTTCCTTCCAACTGCCCCAGCCAACTGCTCTGCAGCGCTGCCTCAACCCTCACCTGGCCCCGCTACCTGCCTGGGCTGGTAAAGTCTACAGGTGGAGGGGCAGGGGTTCACGGAAGGTCACCCTGTCAGAAGTTGGAGGGAATTGTTTTGCACACAAAATAATTTGCTCCACTTATGCTTGGCACCAGCCTAATCCAAGAAGGAGAGATTTGTGGGGAGGGCAGGCTGGCAGAAGAGGTGTATTTCTGAGTGAGACACCGTGCTAGGAACTGCCCTCTAGAAATTGTCTCTGCTCTTCACTCCCATTTGGCAAATGAGATAATTGAGGTCCAAGAGGAGGAGCAACTTGCTCAAGACAGCGATGGGCTGGACATGTTCTCTCGGCTACTAAGCCAGTCCCACCCTTTCCTGCACAGCAGTGAAGCTGCCAGGGGTCCAAGCTGAGCCCAAGACCCTGGGTCCCTTTGAGAAGGACTGTCAAGAAGGATCCCACTGGGATCTCAGGAAGGCTGGGGCACTGGGACAGGTCTAGGCTACCTTCCTGTGGACCCCAAAGCTCCCTCGGTCACCCCTGCACTAGTAGTAAATTTGGTCCCATCGAATCGCTGTCCAGCTGAGTGGGATGGAGGATGCACAGGAGTGAGGATTAAATGTCCTTGTGGTGACGTCCAACAGGGCAGGAAAGGGCTGGAGCAGGTGCCTGGTGTTGCAAGAGCGGCCCCAGCTTTGCTATTCATGCTGTGTGGGCTTGGGCAAGTCCTGTCCCTTCCCTGGCTTCCCTGGACAGCTTTCGTCCCTTCCCATTGACCGCGGGGGACGTTCTCAGCTCTGACAGCCTACAACGGGCAGAATCAACCTGCCCTGAGTTTCCAGCTCCCCAAATGCAAGCCCTGCAGACGCTGTAACTGCATCACTATCGCTCTTGCTCCCAGCTTGGAACCCTTCTCTCTCTCACCTTCTGGAAAACCAATCACTGTCCTGTTGCCACCTGGTCCCACCAGGTTTCAGGAAGTTCTGTTTGCAGCCCCAGCAGAAGGGACACAGAGTCTCAGCTGCAGGCACATACCGTGCAGGCAGCTTAGCAGAGCGAGCAGCAGGGCAGATGGGGCTGGTCAGGGGGAGATGTCTGGAGCCTACAGGGAATGGGGGGCTGGGGAGGGTTTGGCTCTGGAGCCAACCTGAGTTGGGGATTTAGGGACTGAGGGAAGTAAGACATTCCCATCATGACCTGCCCCCAAGCTATGTCCCCATGGCTGCAGGTCAGGACTGCCCCCACTTAAGCCTGGGGCCACTCAGCCTCAGGGCGTCTTTCCGGTGGGTGGTCTGGGCCTCCTGCCATCGGCCAGGGCTCACCCTGAGCCAGCAGGGCCTGCCACCACCCACAGCATCGTCCCCATGCTGGGTCCCTGCAAGCGCGGCCTCGGCCCTGCGGGGCCAGCTCCCCTGGTCTCTGCCTCTTCCCTCAGAGGACACCCCCTTCCTAATTCTCCTCCTCCCTCCAGCTCAGCCCATTGGAAAGATTTATAGGTCCCACATAAACTACGTTTAAAGGAATAATTCATGTGCCCTGTCTGTTATTAATCTGAGGGTAATCAGAACAGGGTCAGAGAGGCCCATGGAACTGCTGGAATTTCAGCTAAAAACAGACACTGTTCAGTAAAGGCTCCCTTGTCAAGAGGCATGTGAGTCCCGCTGGACTTTTTGAAATAAGAAAACTAACCCAGGGACTCAGCCTCCAGGATGGAAATCTTTGCACTTGAAGTTTTGGAGTTACCTCCAAAGTGCTAAGGGCCCAATTCCCCACTGGGGTAGATGTGCATTTTGTGAGCGTTTAATATATTCCAGGCTCTGCACATAGCACAGGGAGATCAGCTCGGTGCTTTGTGACCACCTAGAGGGGGTGGGATGAGGAGGGTGGGAAGGAGACGCAAGAGGGAGGAGACACGGGGATATATGTATACGTATAGTTGATTCACTTTGTTGTACAGCAGAAACTAACACAACAATGTAAAGCAATTGTACTCCAATAAAGATGTAAAAAAATATATATATTCCAGGGTCTGTGTTAGGGGATTTATATACATTTATCTCCATTAATTGTCAGAACATACCTAAGGGGTGGGTACTATAATTAGTTCCTATTTTATAAATGAGGAACCTGAGGCTCATGCCTTGCCCAATGTCAGACAGCTAGGAAGTGGCAGAGCCAACACTGTGTAACTCCAAAGCCCTAACCCTCAGGCCTGTGTGCTCCCCTCGCGGACCCTGTCCTGTTTACACTTAGATTAATAACAAACAGGACACATCAATTATTCCTTTAAAAATACAGCCCACGCAGAGCCCTCTGGCAGCAACTCTTCTCCAGAGGTCACCTCTTTTCTCCTAACCCGGCAGAGTGCCCTGTGCAGCCTGGGGAAGTGGGAAACCCAGGAACAGGCCTGCATCCATGGGGGGTGAGGGGTGCATCACTCCCACAGCTAAAACACAGCATGTTGCCTATGCCTGCGAGGCCAGTGGCCGAGGCCTGGTCACAGCCGCGAGGTAGGCGTGGGCAGTCCACACCTATTTCACCGGATACCCAAAACAGAACTGGGAGGCAGGCTGGGCTCTAGACTCTCACTTGACAGATGAGGTCTTTCCAGACAAGATTCTCGCTTTACAGATAAAGAAGTGACTTAGGCTCACACAATGAACAAGAGTCAGGACTAGACCTTTTTCCCTTATACTCGTCTGCTATGGGATCAACAGCCTATATCACACATATCCAATGATCCTCGCATCTATTCACCTACCCACCCATCCATCCATCCATCCATGCATCCATCCACCCACCCATCCTTCCTTGTATTGATCCACCCGTTTATCCATTACCTAACCTTTTAGCCATGCTTCCATCCATACATCTACACAACCCATCTCCCACGCATCCATCTTCCTTCATGACAGATGTGGTTAGATAAATTAGAAAGGTCAAAGAGCTTTGAATGGTGTGTTAAACTTGTCCTGTAAACATCCGGTTATTTCCTGGAGAGAGGTGTCACCTCACTGAGCCGATGAGCTCACTGAGACATAGTCTTCTCTGGAATCCGCACCCAGGGCCTAGCACACAGGCTTGGGCACATGGTCTGTGCCCAGCGCTGGAGTGAATGTACAAGATGACTTTATCTCACCAGACAAACCCTGCTCTTGCAGAGACACCCCTTCTGATGAAGAAGATTTAGGTCCCTTTTTCTGCCTGATACCATCTTCAAAATGCTCTAAGGATGAAGACTTGACATAATCTTTAAGAGAAAAAGACAGGCAGCCAGAGAGGGAAAGGCCCTTGGCCTATACCTAGGCGAGGAAACTGAGGTCCAGGGAGGAGGAACAGCCTGCCAGAGGTCACCCTACCAGACCTGGATCCTGGGAACTCAGAATGCCTGGACTCTTCTCTCTGAAGCTTAGCCCCTGTACTTGGAGGGTCTGGAACCCCAGTCTTCTCCTCCATCCACCACCACCAGCCAAGACATGCAGCTAATAGTTTTTCAGAGTCACACCCACCCCGTTGCCTGGAACCCATATTTTCCAGGGCACACCCAGTGCCCTACCAGGAGGTTGTCTTCCCTCTGGGAAGGGGTGAGCCACCAGGAGGCCGGTCCACACAGAAATACAGTATTTTGTTCTTAGTTTAAATGTTAGCTAAATAGAAGTGCCTAGTGCCTCTATCATCAGGCTGGCAAGGCCCGGAGTTCCCGCTGTGATTCTAGGCTGACGTTCCTGAGTAGAGATGGGCCTGGGATACCTCCTTGCCTAAAGGCCTCAGCCTGCCCGCCCAGCTCTTGGGAATCCTGAGCCATGAACGACCCAGGAGGGGCACAGCTGGGCTCTGGCAGGCAGGAGGGCGGCCAGGAGCTGGAGCCACTGCCTGGGGCCGGCTCAGGGTATGGGGTTGAGTCAGGGACCAGCCCACCCTGGAATCTCTGAGGTTCGGTGGACCCGGCTGCCAGCTTCAAAGCCCTGTGACTCAGGCTCCAATCTCCCCGCTTCTCCCCGTGGACAAGTGCCCAGCACTGTGTCAGGCCAGAAGTAGTGCAGGCCAGGGGCGACCAGTCTGGGCTCTGGTTTTATTGCTCACCAACCGTGTGACCGAGGGCACACCACTGTTTAATCTTCCTGAGTGTCAGAGGCCACATCCATCAGAGGCATCTAAGAAGAAAAATCCTATCTTCCAGCTGCTGGGAGGCTTTGTGGCAGAGCCCATGGAAGGTTGGGCCCGTTGCCTGGCGCGGGGGGTTCTCTTGGCCAGCATCTGCCCTCCCTTCCTCAGCCCGGGCTGCAGGGCGTGTGAGGCCCTCTTGGTGCGGACACACTCCTGGAAAGGAGTGGTGTGTACGTGACTGTGTTGGCGGGATGTTAGTAGAAATTGTGCCATCTTCATGCCATGGGCCAGATGTACCATGCGTGGCCCTTACTCTGCGCTGGGTCACACAGTCCCTCCAAGCACCTGAGGCCAGCCTGGCTTGCTCCACTCACCCATGTTTGCTTTGGCACACGACATGGTGCCACACCAGACATGAGGTGTGTTGAGATTTGGATCAATGGTGCCTTCCTATGAAAACCAGGCTTCTGCAGCCAGGACCTAGCCTGGCATCAGGGTGAAGCATCTTGTTAAGCCCAAATGCCCACCCTGGCATCAGGCCTGCTTGGGATCTGACTTGGAGGTATCTTGCCTTCCTTCTCCCACCAGTGCTGACCTGGGTATCCACGGCTTTGGCCTACCGGCCCACTGGGCTTGTCACTCCCTGGATACGCTGCACACTTTCTTGCCTCCCTGCCTCTGTGCAAGGTGGGGCCTCCTCTCCTCCTTCCAGTCTTACTTGATTTATTCTGCCCATCCGCAAGGCCCATCACAAATGTTGCCTCCTCCAGGAAGCCTTCCCAACTCCATCCAAGACATGAGCCCTAACCCACCTTTGAACACCCACATTATTCTCATCTATAGCCACCTCTGCTAGGCCTTATCTTGTGTCTCCGAGGGCAGGCTAACGGCTAAGGGCTCTGATTCTGGTGTCAGGCCTGCCTCTCATCGCATGTGCCTTTCCTCCTTCTTTGAACCCCAGTTTTCTCATCTGTAAAATGGGTATAATCACGGTACCATGGCTATGTAAGGATTAAATGAGGAAGAGCTCCATCAGTGGTCATCATAATTATTACTGACCACAGCTTTTTACAGAACCTGGTCACGCTCTTGCTCTCACTTCATCCTTACACTATAACCATTCCAGGTATGTCAGTGTGTCCATTTTCAGACACAACTTCAGACTCTGAGAAGTTGGAGAGCTTGACCTGTAATGGTCAGGGTTCAAATCCAGGTCTGTCTGACCCCAGGGTCAGTGCTATTTCTACTCCCCCCTGCCCTTCACTTATGTGACCTCTCTAGCCTCTGTCCCCTCCTTCAGATCACATGCTCAATAGATATCCATTGAATTGGAAATGAGGAGGTTAGAGACGTTTTTCCTGGGTCCATTCTTCTTCCACTGTCTGCAGCCCAGGCTTGCCGGCTCCCCGTGGCCCAGGCAGCTGCCTCTTAAGCATAATGGGAGACGATAAAGACAAAGGCTTCCTGGGCTGATGGCTGCAGAACTCAGTTTCCTGCCACGCGTTTCAAGGAAAACACTGGTAGCAGGTGGGACTCTATTACCAATTGAGTTTGGGAAACTGGGTTTCCAGCAGGGCCACTAAGAGCCTCCAGTGCGCAGATGAGCTCCTGAATCTCCCAGAGTGCTCTCTGAGACTGGGCGGTGAGGGTGTCCCTGGTCCAGGAGGCAGCTCCTGGGCTGGGAAGAGGGGGCCATGGAGCTGCAGGCTGGGGCTCAGCCTTCAGCTGGATGGCTGCAGACAAGCCCCTTCTCTAGTCTGAGCATCAGCTTCGCCCTCCATGAAATGAGGTGCTTCTTGGGTTGCCCTGGAGACCGTAAAGTGTGAGGCCAGCCACAGTCCAGAAAGACCTCTTCAGAGAGCCTTCTGGACCCACTGAGGGAAGTTGGGTGCTCAGCCTGCAGAAGGGACTCTGGAGCTTTCAAATCCAGGAAGCCCTTCCCTGATGCTACTCCATCATCAAAGGAAGAGCCAGACCTTCTCTCTCCATCTCCCCATCATTCATTGAAACCATCCTGGGATCACTAGTGCCTGGCACT
>NC_041216.1:2868837-2902264 GCF_002837175.3 Physeter macrocephalus
TCAAGGCTGAAGCACAGGGAGCAAGGTCCCAGCTGTCTCCTTGCTTTGAGGAGGTAGAGCAAGGAGTCTGGGGAGGCCACAGCAACTAGAGTTCACAGGGCAGAGAACTGCAGAGGAGAGAGCTTCTCAGAGAGAGAGAGCTTCAATGATCTGTAAAGAGTTCCCCTCAAGCCTTCAACTGAATATTTAATAGCACTTGTATGTGAGGAAACTACCCAAGTTTGAGGAAAGAACATCTCAAAGAAGCAGAGGAAACAATTTCCAAAGTACACACAAAACCTGGAATGCTTTGTATCCCTACCAAGCAGAGTGAAAAACCTCATAAATCATGGGGCATCAAGTTGATTCCTTAGAAGGGTATTGCTTCAGTAGTGGAAAAAAGGTAATCATCCTGCCTGCTAACGTTGAAAAGCAAGTCTCAGCAGAATCAAACTCTTTTCAAGTAACTTGACTGCATCCTAGAACAAAGCTCAAAAATATTTCATCCACAATACTAAAATGGCCAGCACACAACAAGGTAAAATTCACATCTGGCAACCAGCCGAAAACTACCATGCATGCAAAAAAGCAGGAAAATACAACATATAATGAGGAAAAAGTTAATCAACAGAAACAGACCCCAAAATAACAGAAGATAGAATTAGTATACAAGGACATTATATACAATCTAACAATATAACTATATTCCATATGCTCAAGAAGCTAAAGTAAAGATTGATCGTGTTAAGTAGAGACTGGGGGAAATGGCACAAATCAAACTTCTAGAGACGAAAAAATACAATATCTGAGATGAAAAATACACTGGATGAGATTAACAGCAGATTTGATAACACAGAAAAAAGGATTAATAAATTTGAAGACATGGCAATAGAAAGTATCCAAAATGAAATAGAGAAAAAAAAATTAATGGACAGATTATTAATGAGCTGTGGGACAACTCCAAGAGGAGTTACACTATGTGTAATTGGAGTCCCCAAAGGAGGAGGGGAGCCAGAGAATATTTGAAGAAATAATTTTAAAATTTCCAAATTTGATAAAAACTATAAACCATGGATTAAAAAATCTCGGTGAAAATCAAGCACAAGAAACATGAATAAAACTTCACCAAGGAAAGTTTATGGTTGTAACTTTACAGTAATAAAGTTGCTTAAAACCAGTGATAAGAGAAAATCTGAAAAGCAGCCAAAGAAAAAGAAACACGTTACGTACAAAGGAATAAAGATAAGAATGACAGCAGACTTCTCATTGGAAAGAATTTAAGTCAGAAGACAGTGGTACAACTGTCTTTAAAGTACAAATGTAAAAAACAAAATCAAACCAAACCCATTAATCTAGAATTCTATACGCGTGAAAATATATTTAAAAACAAAGGTAAAATAAAGACTTTTTCCAAAATGAAAAAAACTGAAATAATTAATCACTAGCAGACCTGCACTATAAGAAATATTATAGGAAGCCCTGAGACAAAATGAAATATGATACCAGAGTGAAATCTGGATCTTTTTTTTCTTTCTTCTATATTTTATTACACTTTATTTAATTTGATATTTTTAATAGATATTACATTTACATAAAGAAGCAAAACAATATAAAAGTTATATACTGAGAATATGGTTCCCACCCTCTTCTCTCCTCCTTTTTAAAACACTTTATTCGATTTTAAAATTTACCCTTCCAAGGTTTCTTTATGCAAATATGAATATTTTTGTTCCTCTTCATTTCTGCCACAGAGGTAACATCCCAGATACACTGTTCCATTTAAGGTCATGGTTTTAAATACACATTGTTCAGTCTTTACTTTGAAGAATTTCAAAACAATGGGAAACACAAAAGAATAAAGACCTCTGGAAATTGTAACTTTGTGGGAAAATACTTTTTTCTTATTTAAAATAATCTTTAAAAGATAATTTATTGGTTAAAACAAAAAAAAATATTTTGGGTTTATAATATATAATGTAAAATGTGTGACAAAAATAGCATAAAGGCTGGGAGGGGGAAAATGGAGGCATAGTGTTGTAAAGTTATTATTACAAACATGAAGTGGTATAATACTACTTGAAGGTAAACTGGGATAAGTTAAAGATGTATACTATAAACCCTAAAGTAACTACTTTAAAAATACAGCTAATTAAGCCAATAAGGGAGATAAAATGAAACTTTTTTAAAAAAATACCCAATCAGAAAAAGAGGGGAAAGGGATCAAAGAACACATGGGACAAATAGAAAACAAATAGCAAGAAGATAGATTTAAACTCAATCATATCAAGAATGACACTAAATGTAAATGGTCTAAAAACCACAATTAAGAGGCCAAGATTGTCAGATTGTTTATTCAAAGCAAGATTCAACTACATATTGCCTGCAGAAACCCATTTGTAAATTTAAATAAAATATAAATTTAAATTCTATCAAAAACTGATAGAATTGCAAGGATAAATAGGAAAATACACAATTATATTTGGAAATATTTCAATATCCCTTTCTCAATAATCAATAGAACAAGCAGGCAGAAAATCAGCAAGGATATAGTAGACTAGAACAACCAATTTAGCCTAACTGACATCTGTAAAACACTTCACCCAACAACAGTAGAGTACACTTTTTTAAAGTGCACAAAAAACAGTTACCAAGATAGGCCACATTCTGACTATAAAATAAGTTTCAATAAATTTACTGTTAGTCAAAGTATGTCTTCTGACCACAACGGAATTAAATTAAAGATCAATAAACAAAAAGACATCTGGAAACCCGCCCCCCAAATATTTAGAAACTCAGTAAGATATTTCTAAATAACCCATGGGTCAAAGAAGAAATTAGAAGGGACATTAATATCTTGAACTAAATGAAAATGAAAATACAAAATATCAGAATTTGTGGAATGACACTAAAACAGTAGTTAGAGGGAAATTTATAGGACTAAGTACCTATAATTAGAAAAAGAGAAAGATTTTAAATCAGTGTCATCAGCTTCTACCTTAAGAACTAGAAAAAGAAGAGTAAATTAACCCCAAATCAGCAGAAGAAAAGAAATAGCAAGAACAGAGCATAAATCAATGAAATAGAAAACAGAAAAATAATAGGGAAAATCTATACAATCAAAAGCTGGTGCTGTTGTTGTTGTTGTTAGAAGATCATTTTTCCAAATGACTGTTGGAAAAATACCAAATGAATAGGATTCAACAGAGCACAAACTTTGGAGTCTGACAGTCCAGATTTCAGTTACAGCTTGGATCTTATTAATTATGTGATGTGGGATTGTCCATGTCTCAGTTTCCTCATGGATAAAATAGAGATAATAGTACCTGTCTTGCACTTTCATATCCAAGTACACCTTGTTTATTGTGCTTTGCTTTATTTCATTTTTTTTACAAGTTGAGATTTGTGGCAATGCTGCATCGAGTGAGTCTACAGGCACCATTTTTCCAACAGCATTTGTTCATTTCATGTTTCTGTGTCATATTTTGGTAATTCTCACAATACTTCAAAGCCTCCACCAACAAAAACTGTTATGACTTGATGAAGGCTCAGATAATGGTTAGCATTTTTAGCAATAAAGTATTTTTTAATTAAGGCATGTATATTGTTATTTTAGACATAATGTTATTGCACACTTCATAGACTACAGTATAGTGTAAACATAACTTTTATATGCACCGGGAAACCAAAAATATTCGTGTGACTTGCTTTATTTCAATATTCACTTTATTGTGGTTATCTGTAACCAAACCTGCAATATCTCCAAGGTATGCCTGTATTGCTAGTGGTGGTGAAAATGTAATACAGTTGGCCCTTTGTATCCACGGGTTCCAATCCACAGATTAAACTAACTGCAGAGCATGTCTCATGTTTACAGTCTGTTGTTGGTTAAACGCACAGATGCAGAACCTATGAGTAAGGAGGGTGGACTATAGGACTTGAGAATCCTCGGATTTTGGTATCTGAGGTGGGTCCTGGGGTCAATCCCCCGCCTATACCAAGGGACAACTGCAACCCCATAGAGCCAAATTTGTCAATATTTATCAAAAATTTAAATGCATTTACCCTTTTGCCCAACAGTCTCAGTTCTAGGACTCTATTTTTTCAATAGGTCTTTTGAGATATAATTCCCCTAGCACACAATTCACCCATTTAACATGTAAAATTCAATGACTTTTAGTTTATTCACAGAGTTGTACAACCATTACCACAATCTATTTTGAAAGATTTCTATCCCCCCCAAAAGGAAACTCCATACCTATTAGCAGTCACTCCCATTTCCTACCAATTCCTTCAGCCCTAGACAACCACTAATTTAATTTCTCTCTCTATAGATTTGCCTGTTCTGAACATTTTATATAAATGGAATCATACATTAGATAAGCATCTGTGACTGGCTTCTTTCACTTACCATAATGCTTTCAGTTTTCATCTATGTTATAACATGTATCGGTACTCTATTACTGTTTATTGATGAATAATATTCCATTGTATGGATATATTACATATTTATCCATTATCAGTTGATGGACATTTGGATTGTTTCTAATTTAGGGCTATTAAAACAACACTGCTATGAACATTCATGTAACAAGTTTTTGTGTAGACATATGTTTTCATTTCTCTTTAGTATATGTGTAGCAGTAGAATTTCTGGGTCAAATGATAATTCCATTTCTAGCATTTTGAAGAGCTTCCAAACTGTTTTCCAAAGTGGCTGCACCATTTTACATTCCCACCAGCAATATATGAGAACCCCAATTTCTCCATATTCTCACCAACTGTTAGGGATTGAATGTTTGTGTCCCACCCCCCTAAATTCATATGTTGAAACCCTAACCCCCAGTATGGTTATATTTGGAGATAGGACCTGTGAGGAGGCAAAAGGTTAAATGAGGTCATAAGGGTGGGGCACTAATTCTATAGGACTGGTTATATTTGGAGATAGGACCTGTGAGGAGGCAAAAGGTTAAATGAGGTCATAAGGGTGGGGCACTAATTCTATAGGACTGGTACTCTTATAAGAAGAAGAAGAGACACCAGATCATCCTCTGTGTGTGTGTCTCTGCACACGCACAAAGAGTCCATGTGAGCACACATCAAGATGGCAGCCATCTACAAGCCAGGAAGAGAGGTCTCACCAGAAACCAAATGGCCTGACACCTTGATCTTGGACTTCACAGCCTCTAGAACCCTGAAAAATAATTTCTATTGTTAAACCAACCAGTCTGCAGTATTTTGTTACAATAGCCTGAGCAGACAAAAACACCAACACTTGTTATTGTCTGTCTTTTTTATTATACTATCCTAGTGAATGTGAAGTGGTATCTCATTGTGGTTTTGACAGCTAGTGATGGTAAACATCTTTTCAGGTGCTTATCAGCCATTTGTATATCTTCTTTAGAGAAATGTCTGTTCAAATACTTTGCCCATTTTTTCAATTTGGTTATCATTTTATTGTTAAACCTACAAATACTCTTATACTCATATAAAATGATGTATATGAAGTCTGTTGCAACAAATTGGAAATAACCTGGGTGTCCATCATTGGGAACTGTGTAGTTCATCCACACTATGGAATATCATGCAGCTGTAGAAAAGAAAGAGAAGGTCACAGAGTAATTTATGAAAAGTACCCTAGGATATATTGTTAAATGAACATAAATAAGATGTAGAAATAAACAAGATGTAGAAAATAAACATGATGTAAAAATAAAATATATATATTAAAATATATATAGTATTCTTCCTTTTTTAAAGAAAGAGGGAGAAATAAGAATATATATATATATGTATATTATTAGCTTATATTGCAATGAAGAACCATTGGAAGGATCCACAAGGAATTTTTTTAAGTGATTACTAATGTGGTAGAAGGTGGGTAATGAGGTTGACAGGAACAGGGATAAAACTGAGACTTATTGTATAGTTTTATGTAGTATTTTGATTTTTGAAGCATTTAAATGTGTTACTTATCTCAAACACTCAAGATTGAAATACGAAGAGTTTAAAATTTCAGTAAAGTATAGCAGGTGTTTCCCCGAGATGTAGGCCTCATTCTGTTCCCTACAGATGGACATCGTCATAAATGGGAGGAGGGTGGGGCATGGCCACACAAGGTTCCTGGCTTACATAATTCTGGATCCCAGAAGAAAGAGAAGCATTTTCTCACTTAGCATTTTTAGATAAAAATCTCAAGGAAGGACCCTGTTTGGTTCTGCTTGAGTCACATGCTCATCCCCGTGGCAAGAAGCAGGAACTGCAGTTTGATGCCCCATCAGTACCACAAGGAGTGGAGGTACAGTGGGAATGTCATTTCTTCAAAGTAAGAAATATTCTATTAACAGAGGGGGCAAGGGACACTGTACAGATCAAAGCAGCAGGCATCTACCCGAGCAGGGGAGACAGGCAATATAAAAAGACAATTCGTAGAATGTGGTGCATGCCATGACATAGGTGGGCACAGTGTGCTGTGAGAACCCAGAGGAGGCAGCAGTCTAGCCAGGAAAGCTTCTCGGAGGCAGTGATGCTCTGGCTGAGTTTTAGATGATGAGTAGGACGTCCTCAGAGAAGGAGAAGAAAGAATGTGGGCAGTGTTCCAGGCAGAGGGAAAGGCAACATGAGCAAAGACCAAAGAAGGAAGATGGTATTATGGGCTGAATTGTGTGCCCCCCAAATTTATATGTTGAAGCCCTAAACCTCAGTACATCAGAATGTGGCTATATTTGGAGATAGGGCTTTAAAAGAGGTAATTACGTTAAAATGAGGCCATTAGGATGGGCCCTAATCCAATCTGACTGGCTTCTTTAAAAGAAGAGGAAATTTGGACATACAAAGAGACACCAGGGATGGGTGCACAAACAGAGGAAAGACCATGTGAGGACACAACAAGAAGGCAGCTGCCTGCAAGCCAAGGAAAGAGGTCTCAGGAGAAACCAAATCTGCTAACACCTATTGCTTATCTTGGACATCTAGCCTCTGGAACTGTGAGAAAATTAATTTCCAATGTTAAGCCCCCAAGCCTGCAATCTTTGTTATGGCAGCATGAACTGATCAATGCAGGCAGCATGATGCATTTAAGAATTTCTGGCTGCTCTGCCTTCCTGGGCCACAAGGTGTGAGGCAGGAGTGACAGGTTCTTATGCAGGACAGTTACAAGCACAGCTCTGATCTGTGAAGCATGTAGATTAGTGGATATAAAAAGAGCTTATGTTTCCTGAGTGTCTATTCTGCCAGACATTGTGCTCAGTTCTTTACATGCATTCACTGGTTGAATTCTCACCGCAGTCCTCTAAGTGCTGCTATCACCCCTTGGTACAGTAAAGAAACTCAGGCACAGAGAGGTTAAGTGACTTGCCCAAGATCACACAGCCAACAAGTGATGAAGCTGGGATTAGAACCCAGGTCGATCTGATTCCAGCCCTAATGAGGAAGGATACTTAGAATCTGGTGCCTGCCTGAAGTGGCGGGTGGTGGAGGAGGATGCGGACAATGACGGGTTTTGAGCCCAAGTGTCCAGTGGATGGTAGTGCCACAGTCTTCTGAGACCCGGGAGAGGGTGGGCTTGAGACTTGGGAAGTAGTGTAACATGAATAGGTCAGTACATGAGACTTGAAGCCAAAAACCTGGGTTCAAATCCCAGTGCTGCTTCTACATGTGGCCTTGGCCTTTCTGAACCTCGATTTCCTCATGTGGGAATAATAGTGATATCTATCTCAAAATACTCTATAGATGATATCTAACATTCGTGTTTTCTGAAAATTCTCAATAATCATAGCTACTGTTGCCATTACAACCACAGGGAGCATGTGGGAAGTGCTGTGCTCTCTTGGGCGGTGCATTTGACCTCCAGACATACTTGCTGCTTCCTGGACCTTGCCCCCCGCACCCCACTGTGGCAACCCTTCTGTGCTTCAGGGCCCAGGCCTGCTTCCTCCTGGAAGCCCTCCCCACTGCTGCTGCTCAGGGTCCTCTGACACTTCAATAACTTGTCTCCAAGTATAACTGTTGTGCCCTGGCTCGTTGCTGAAGCAGGGGATAGGAAGGACTCCATCAATGTCCATGGTCTCTCTCCCTCCCTCCGTCCCTTCCTTCTCCCCTTCTTTGTCACTCTTCCTCTGGAAATTCGAGGCATCCTTGTCATCAGGCCCTGTAACGTGATCACTTGGGTGACAAGAAACCCCAGTCTCACTTCTAAACACCTTTGCTTTCCTAAAACCCAGTCACAAATTGGAGTGATGTAAAGCAAAGAGTGTCAGAGGTGGGCCTCTGAGACTTGGGTGGAGCACAGGAGCCCCACTCCCTCACAGGTAATGGCCCGGTTAGCTGTCTCAGCCTTAGCTCGGCCCCCTTCAGACACTGCATCCTTCATTCCTGGGGCCTGGCTTCTGACCCATAGGGGCTCTCATTTCCTCCATGTGAGCTTTACAGAGTAAGGATCAGGCTGATCCAAAGCAGATCTCCTAGGGTCTGCCTTGCTCTCTGCTAAGGAATAGGGACTGATCAAGCACCTACGGAATGCTGGGCCCTGTACTAAGCACAGCCAAGAAAAAAGAAAAGAATCAGAGAAACAGCTCATCCCTGGGGGCTGAGGGCAGGGCAGGGAAGTGGGCTGGGAACCAGGGGAATAGCTCCCAACTCCCACACCTCCTACTTCCAACAGTCACCACGGGGTGAGAAGCCCAGGGGGTCTTCTGTCGGGGTGGGTGGGGGTGAGGGAATACTCTTCCAGGGCTTCCAGGCAGCAGCCTCCCAAACACCCACCCTTCTGCGCCCCTCCTCCCTCATCCTGTCCCACGCTGTCACAGTTTTTTTTAAAATATAAATTTATTTATTTATTTTTGGCTGCATTGGGTCTTTGTTGATGCACGCAGGCTTTCTCTAGTTGCAGCGAACAGGGGCTATTCTTCCTTGCGGTGTGCGGGCTTCTCATTGCAGTGGCTTCTCTTGTTGCAGAGCACGGGCTCTAGGCGCGTGGGCTTCAGTAGTTATGGCACACAGGCTTAGTAGTTGTGGCACATGGGCTCAGTAGTTGTGGCGTGCAGGCTCAGTAGTTGCGGCACTCAGGCTTAGTTGCTCTGCGGCATGTGGGATCTTCCCGGACCAGGGATCGAGCCCATGTCCCCTGCATTGGCAGGCAGATTCTTAACCACTGCGCCACCAGGGAAGTCCCTGTCACACTTATTAAATGAGATAATCTGAGCAAAGCACTTAGCATCCTGCCTGGCTAAGAGGGAGCCCTTGATAAATGCCTGTAGTCACACCCCATCCCCCACATACTGTCACACTTTCAGGCACTCGGACTCCTGCGTGCCATTCGCTTTCCGATATACCTCTCATCCTCCAGCTACACACACACACACACACACACACACACACACACAGGTGCACTCATGTCACACACATACACACCCTCCCACCCCACCCCATTTTCTCTCTGTCCTGAACTCCCCCCGGCAGGCTGTGGTGCATGGGCCAAGAGGCCAAGTGGCCAGCACAGGGCGGTGGGAACAAGCTCGCTCCCGTGGCCAGCCCCATCACAGAGACCTGAGTGTGGAGAAGCCTGGAGAAGGGGACCGGAGGCTGGCAGGAAGGGTGGGAAAGGAGGCTGGCGATGAGGAGGCCTGGGCCAGGCTCACCTCAGTCTTTTCAAGTGAGAAGTCTGGAGCCCGAGACCAGCCTTTGAAAGCAACACTGGGGGTGGGGGACAGAGGAAGTGGCACAAGGCATACTGAGTCTCCACGGGACCAACCTAAGCTGGTAGCTCGGGTTTGGAAGGGACATTGCTGACCCACAAGGCCTCTCCTACCTCAGGTCAGCACCAGGACCCTGCACCTGATGGGTCTCAAGGCTGGCAAGGGTCTGGGAGGGTGAGAGGGGAGGAGATCAACGACTTTGCCCTCCTCCCACCTCCACCCCCAAGTGTCATGTGCAAGAACCATGATCCTTGGACACAGTCAGAGACAGACAGGCCTGGGACAGACAGACAACCTATGGAAATAAACAGGAATGGTGACCTGGGTACCAGAAGAGCAGGAAGAGGAGGGGAGGGGCTGAGTTCCGGGCCCCAACACATACTCAATACCCTCCGTGGACACTCAACATGGACACCCGACACAGATATATAGACACACAGCACAGAGACATAACCCAGCTCGACAAACGCAATGCCAGGACATGTAGACATACCACACTTAGCTGCACTGTGCAGACACCTCTCACCCAGCTCACATACACACAGTACACTCAGACACAGCAGTGCACAGAGCATCCCAAGATTCACTGGACACACACCCCAGCCAAAGCCCCACACAGCCAGCAGAGATGTCCCCTCCGCCCACACTGACAACCAGGCGCACACTATTTAGGACACAAAGGCATAGGCACACAGACATATATCATCTCAGGGACACACACACACACACACACACACACACACACACACACGTGTCCAGACATGTGGACACTGCTCCCCACAGTCCGCTAGTTCTAGGGTTCTTCCTTTCTCCCCACTGCTTTTGCTGGCCTCTGTTTCCATCCTGTGTGTCTCTTCAAGACTTATTAGGCCAGAACCCTTCAGTCCTTAACACTTCCCCATTCCTGGCCCCCTTTCTGTGCCAAGGATTCATGCATGTGTGTACACCATGAGGTCATGGGGTGCCCTGGGGAGCAGTCTCGGGCCAGAGGGCGTTCCCCTGTCACTGTCATCATCTGCAAGGCTGAGGGTAGGGGTTTCAGCAGGTGGCTGCCCCTCACCCCAGATCTTGGCCTCCTGGTTCCTTGATCAGCCCACTGGACCCCCCTGCCCAATCTGGTCCTGCTCCTCTGGCCACCTGCTTGCAGTTCCAGAACACACTGTGCTTTCCCTGCACCTTTGTCTTGGTACAAGCAGCCCGCTCCGCCGGGAGCGCCCTCCCGACTCCAGCTGACAGTGCTCCTCATGTTTTTGAATTTCATGGACCAGTTAAAAACTTCAAAAGGAAGTTTGGGAAATGACAGAAGGTTGCCAAGTTTTCATTTCATTAGGAAGGATATTTAAAATATAACTACCATCCTCGATTCACCATCGTTTCATTAAAAGAACGCTTTAAGGGCTTCCCTGGTGGCGCAGTGGTTGAGAGTCTGCCTGCAAAAATAGAACACTTTAATACCAACAAAGTAGGAAGGTTCTAATCTCAGGATAAAGGGTAATCCTTTACGTTGAACACATTAGCTTTACGTAAAACCCACAGCATTGTCCTTCTTTTTCTCATTTCACCCATGAAGCACTGGAAACTTCATCACAGATCCATGTTTGGCACCATCAAGTCCTCAGCTCACAGGGCACCTCCCCCAGGAGGCCTGCCTCACCCAACCCCTCTCCCACCCCTCCCCCAGAGTTGGTCTCACTGCCCAGCAGGCTCTCTTGTGTTCTGTCACTATAGCCACATTGTCATGGTTTCCCAAGGGCCGACTCAGTTAAGCACTACCAGATGCTTAACACGGATTATCTCATTTTATCCTCATAACCCTGCAAGGTGAATATTTCGTAAGCGTCTTCCCCCAATCCTGCACCCCGTGCTGGAGAAGCTGATAGAAGGTAGCAGTTCTTTCTTTGGAAAGAACCACAGACACAAGTCTGGGCTGCAAATCCAGGCTCTCTGCTTCCTGGTTTTATGTTGGGGCAAGTCACTTCACCACTCTGAGTCTCAGTCTTTATCATCGATGAAAGAGGAGCAACAATTCCTACTTCACAATGTTGTCCTGAGGGAGTGCACGTGGAGCTCCTAAGACAGCACCTGGCACGTGGAAGACACTGGGCAATGTGAGTTACTCCCCTCCCACATCCCCAGGGTCCCCCCCCATCCCTGTGACTTTCCCTATACCTCATTCTCCCGACTGCCTTCCCACATTTCTTTCCAGGCTCCTGTGTTAGACCCTACTGCTTTTCTTCCCTCTAAAAGTAGGTCAGCTCCAGGGAATGATCTTTGGCCCTCCTCCCTCTTCTGTCTACTCTCCCTCGTTGGGTGATCTCATGCAGTCCCATGGCTTTATGTATCGTCTAGACACTGACTCCAAATTTTATATCTACAGTCCTCATCTCTCCCCAGACCTCCAAACCTGTATGTTCAACAGACACCTCCCTGTATAGACCTCATGGGTCTCTTGGAGTTTATACATATAAAACAGAGACTTTATTCTTCTCATCCTAAACCATTCCTCCACCAATTTTCTCATCTCAGTAAGTCACACCATTATTACCCAGTTGCTCAAGCCAAAAGCACATTTGATTCTTCTCTCTCACCCCTCACCTACAATCATGAGCAAATCTCACTGCCTCTTATCTCCAAAGTATAGCCCAAACTTTTCATTTCTCTCCATCTCCATTACTCTCACTGGAGTCTGATTTCTCATCATCTCTCATCTGGTTCACACCAGTAACATCCCAAGTGGTGTGTCTGCACTTACTTTCACCCCTTTAAAAGACTGCTTTTAAAGTACATCTTTAGATCAGTTAGGGTGAGCCCTTCAGCTTGGTTCTTTTTAAAAATTTCCTTGGCTATTCTAATTCCTTTGTATGTTCCCATAACTTTTGGAATGAGCTTTTCATTTTAAAAACAAACAAACAAAAAAACCTGCTGGAGTTCTGACTGAGATTACTTTGAATATATAGATCAATTTAGGCATAACAGACATCTTAACAATATTAAGTGTTCCAGTCCATGAATATATCCTATCAGTCCTTTGATTTAGGTCTTCTTTACTTAAATACTGGATAATAGTGTTCAGTACAGAGGTTTTGCATGTCTTTTTCTAAATCTAAGTATTTTATGCTTTTTTACTATTATAAATAAGTTTTTAAAATTTCTCTTTTCCAATTGCTTACTGGTAAGATACAGAAATACAACTGGTTTTTGTATATTGACTTTGTAACCTGCAAATATGTTAAATTCTCTTATAGCTTTGGTAGTTGTTTTGAGAATCCCTTAGGATCTACAAATAAAAATAGTTTTACTTCTTCCTTTCCAGTCTCTATACCTTTTATTTCCTTTTCTTACCTTATTGTACTCACTAGGGTTTCCAGTACAATGCTGGATAGAAGTAATGAGAGCAAGCATCTTTGCCTTACTCCTGAAGAGGAGGAAAACGTTAATTCTTTCACTGTTAGGTATAGTATTAACTGTAGGTTTATCATAGATGTCCTTTATCAGGCTGAGAAAGTTACCTTCTATTCCCAGTTTGCAGAGAGGTGTTTTTGCTTTTTAAATCATGAATGGGTGTTGAATTTTGTCAAATGCTCTTTTTTCTGTATCTTTCAAGATAATGTTATGGTTTTTCTACTTTATTCTGTTAATGTGGTGAATTAAACTGATTGGTTTTTTAAATATTACACTTTGCATTCCTAGATAAACCTCACTTAGTAATGATGTATTCTCTTTTTTATATGTTGCCAGGCTTGATTTGATAATATTTTGTTAAGGTTTTTTGCATCTTTGTTCGTGAGTGATATTGAACAATAATTTCCTTCTCTTGTAATGTCTTTGTCAGGTTTTTGCATCAAAGTTGTATCAGATAAGACTGCTACATATTCTTTGCAACTTTCCTTTGAGAGGTAGAGTCTGAGTCTCTTCTTTTTGAATACAGACTACCTTAATGACTTACTTGACCAAGAGACGTGCCCTTCCAAAGCTAAGTCGTAGAAGCTTTGCAGCTTCTTCCCAAGTCTCCCGAAATACTCACACTTGGAGCTTCAAGCTGCCATGTAGGAAATCCAACCACCCTGAGGCCACCATGCTGTGGGGAAACATAAGTTAACCAGGGGGCCACGTGGAGAGGGAGAGAAAGATGTCCAGCAATTTCCAGTTATTATAGCCACTAGACATTTGACTCACCTCAGCTGAGACCCCAGATATTGTGGAACATAGAATAAGCCAAGCCACTGTGGCCTGTCCAAATTCCTCACCCTAGAATCATGAGATATAATAATAATAAATTATTGTTTTAAGCCACTACCTTCTGGGATAGTTGTGCAGAAATAAATAACTAGCAGAATCATTTATGCTGGGCTCATAAATGAATGGGGGTATGTTCCCTTGTCTTCTAGTTTCTGAAAGAGTTTGTGTACAGTTGGTATTATTTATTCCTTAAATATTTAATAGAATTTATCAGTGAAACCATCTAGGTGGGAAATTTTTTATTATGAATTCAATTTCTTTAATAGATATAGAGCTATCCAGATTTTCTGTTTTTTCTTATAGAATGATCTTTTTAAATGTCAATAAATAACATCACTCCCCTTATGGAAACCTCCAATGGCTTCTCCTTGCACTAAGAATAAAATCCAAAGTCACTTTCATAATCTATAAGGCTCTTTATGATCTGGCTCCTGCCTGCTTTACAGATCTCACCTGGATCCACATTCCTGATATTCACCGGGATGATTCCTTAATGCCGTTTAGATTTCAGCCCAGGTGTCACCTCCTTAGGGAGGTCTTTTTGAACAACAAATCAAAATAATCTCAATCATTCTATATCATATTATCCATTAAAAATGTATAGCATTCATCACTATCTGACATTATCTTTATTATTAGGTAACTCATTATTTCTACATGTTCTCTACCATGTAGAATTTCAGGTCTTTGTGGCAGTGACCTTGTTGGACTTATTCACAGCTGTGTCCTTAAAGTCTAGGACACCTTGTCATAGAAGATGGTAAATACATATTTACTAAATTGTTGACTTGTTGCCCTGGAATCCCCAGTCCTCACCTGGGTGTATGGTGTTGAGAAGATGCTGGAAAAGGGGGTTTGAAGAGTCTTGGCCTCTACCCTGATCGGTCCCTGGAAATGGCCAGCATCAGGTACAAGAACAAGCAGTTTTCAGGGGCCACACTTTGCCCACAGCTTTTTTTTTTTCTCCTACCAGGGTCTGACTCCAACCTGGCTCCTCTTCCATCACCAGCAGCTGGAAGGTAGCTTAGAGGCCATTTAGGAGAAGGATCCAAGTACAGCACCTGGGCTCAAAGACGTGGCTACTAGTTCTAGTTTAGAAGCCTCTTAGTCTACGTGTCTTTGAAAAAAACACTTCCTCCCTCTGGCTTTCACCTGACACACTGTAGACCCTCGATCATTTCTGAATAAAGATCCACTTCATGCCTACATTTCTACGATTCTATCTTACCCCATGCCCTTGTTACAGATGAGGAAACTGAGACATGGAGAGGCTAAATGGCCCTACCAGTGCCACAGAGTACGTTCCGGGAGGTGCTGAAGCTCATAGATTTCCCCCTCGATTTATGATCCTACCAACAAGGGCATCAATTTCAGAGATTAACAGCTGCAAATGATGGCATCAAGTCAGCTGCCCCAGCAGCTCTCCGAAGTGCATCTCCAATTCAGGTTTATCTTCATTAAGCAAGTAATTCATTACCAGGCGGTAAGCATTCACATCAGAGTGAGAATATTAAAAAAGTAATTATATTTTTCACAGTGCAGCTTTCTGGGTAAATTGTATGCAAATTGCTGTCTAAATCAGGCTGGCAGAGCCTGGGCAGGTCTCGGCGCTCTTTGAGGGGATATTTTGGAGGCTGGACCAGTCACCTTCTGCTTACCTCAATGAGTGTCCAGCATGGGATCTTGCATTCAGTCAAGGAAAGCTCAAAATAGTAGTAATTATTACTTCTTAACTCCATCAAGCCTCAGTTTCCTCATAGGTAAAATGGGGCTCCTAGTAGGACTAAGTAAAAGAATGGAGAAGACAATCTCTAGCATAGTATCTGCCTGGCATGGACATGAGAGGCACACGACCTCAGGAAATGGCAAGACAGCTTCAGGGAGAGGGAGCTGTATCAATGAGGTACTGAAACTTACAGGCCCAGAGAGAGGGCGGGGGCAGCTGCTGGGGGGACGAGGGACACTGGTGAGGGGTCAGGAGGCCTACCTTCCTTCTCATCCTGACTCTGCCACCAATTCACTGTGTGACCCCAAATTCACCACTTCTCCTCTCTGGGCCATACTTAATACACAGACATAATTAAACCCTGAGTAATCATCACTCAGTAGGTACCCGCAATCCCCCAGATAGCACTGACCTCCAACCTCTGGCAGTGAGAAGGTTCATGCTGGAATAGGGTGCTTGAAGTGCAAAGACATCAATTCTCTCAGTTTACAGGTGAGAAAAAGAAGCCCACAGAAGGGTGTGAATGACCCAAGGTCACACATCAGGTAAGTGATGAAGTCAGGACCAGAATCCCAGGCCAGGGCAGTTCTAATACGTACTGTTAGTACCCATCTGTCAAATGGGCACTTTAAGGCCTGCACTGGAAACTGTAAAATGCGGTGTGCACATTGGTATCATCAATTTTATCTCAGGGCTGGAATACAGTCCTGGGATTCGATCCAGGGCAGGTTACTTCCTGTCTGAACCTCAGTTTCTCCATTTGTCAAATGAGGCTGTTAGAAGAGATATCACTATGGGCTCCTCCCGTGAAACTCAGAAGGGAGGATTTTAATGACATCTTTTCTATTCCCTCCCTCTGAGAGAAGTCCTGGGACTTCCCAGGGACTTAAAGGCAGAAGTGTCTGGGCCTGCCCTAGGGGGTCTTGGGGCCAGTTCCCAGCCTCCCCTGCGCACACACTGGAAACCTGCCGGTGGTGATAGTTTGGGAAAATGCACCGTACCCTTGTGATGGGGGACCACCTGCTGAACAGCCCAGAAGCCCAGAGCCCAGGCCATAGGGCCAAGGTTACCCCAGAGACAGTCTCAAATTGGGCCACACGATTCCATGCAAATGTGGCTACAATGGGGCACAGCGCTATGCTGGGGGCCAAGGCGCTGCCTGGAGCTCCATTCACTAACGCATAGCTACACCCAGACACACACTCAGGCTGGCACACACAGCTACACGCATAGGTGCTCAGACAGGAAGATACGGCCAGATACGGCTACACCTGGTAGCACCTTCACCCACTGTTAGGGGCACCTAACAATACCTAGCCACAACTAGGTCCTGGGTAGTGGTCACCCAGCAGTGACATATAGACACAGACACTCTGGGAGAATGCATGGCTCCTTTCTGACCCAGCTCCTATTCACAAACCCTCACCTGTGCAGACCCTCAATCCCACACCCGTGGGGCTACTGAAAAGTCTTATCGCCACCCGCAGGCAGCAGGTTCCAGGAGGCATAGGTGAGCACCTGCCTCTGCCCATGCGCAGACACACATCGCTGCGGCTCCTGTATCTGTGAGGTCCTGCTCTTCTCACGTCTTCCTCAGGCATCACTTCAGAGATCCAGGATTTTCGAGAAAGGCCCAGCCATGGCTCCTGCCTCCTCCCCACCTTGACATCTCTGAGACACAGCCCAGGCAGCAACCAACCTCAGACTGAGCCAGTCAGGAATCCTATGTCCTTCACAGAGGCTGTGGTTGGGTGGGTTAAGGCCTGGCATGGACTTTCAGAGCTTTCTCCGGGCTGTGAAAATCCTCCCTGGCTTTGGGCATTTCCTCTTTGGCTGGCCTTTCTTTAACTCATCTTTCTGGAAGAAACTCAAGCCTCCCCCAGAAAACTTTCATGACCGTGCCTGGCATGGTCAAGCCTTGACCCAGGAGTCAGGAGCCCAGGTTCACAATCTTGGCTCCTGTGCTTACACACTGAATGACCCCGAGCCCATCTGTTGTCTCTAGGCCTCAGTTTCTCCTTCTGCACCAAGAGGGTGGATGGGGTGGTGTGGGATGAGGAGGACAGCATTGAATAGAGCTTCAAAGGCCCCCCTCTTGTCTCAGATTTCTTGAGCTCTGCTTTCCCCAAGGGCCAGGGCTAGTGACTGAAGCAGCCAGGACTGGACCCTAATCTCCTGCCACCTGCTCCAGTGTTCTCACCACACGGCAGGCTTCTGACCCCAGGCCCCTAGCAAAGGCAGAGAGGAAAGAGCAGGGGTATTCGAATGAGAGAGAGAAAGCTGTGGGCACACACTGTACCTGAGGGCAGGGATTTCCACTGGATCTGAAGTTTCCGCAGGGTGTGGTATACGGGACTCACTTAACAACGTTTACTAAAACCAATCCAATCCACTCCTTCCTACCTCTGTAGCCTTGGGCAGGCAACTTGGTGTCTCTGAGTTTTCTCTAAGTGTCTTCCACTATAAGACGGGGATACCCGCTCACTCCTGGTTACAGGTGGTCATGAGGACCCTGCAAGGCCCTGCATGAGAAGAGACAGCACCTGACCTAGAGGGGCCCCGCCACCAGGCATCCCCACCCCCTTTCCCTCCTAGCCCCTACTAGGAGTGAGACTCCCTGGAGGCCTCCCAGCTTAGAGAGGAAGGCTCGCCACAGGAACGCGATGGGGAGAGTGCTCAGAGGAGGGGCCACACTCGCCAGCATCCTGACAGAGCTTGGGCTGACTGGAGCAGCTTGCTTCTCATCCTTGCCCCACCGAGGGAGCGGCAAAGTCCTGAGCAGGCAGCTGGTGTGGGGGGAAACGAGAGGGAGATGCACACTCACTGGCTCACCCACAGATACAGGGAATCCTAGTCCCGGAGGTCATAAGCCGTAAAGCATCCACCAAGGAAAAGGGATGCCCTCCCTATCAGCCCTGGCAGGCTTCCCCCGGAACAAGTTGCTCACTGCCTCTGCCCGTTCTGTGGCCTGGCACATGCTGAGCTAAGCTTGCCTCCCCGGAGACTCCCTCTCTTGGTCCCAGCTCTGTCCTCCACGGCTGCATGAATGCATCCACTCCTTCTGCCTCATGACAGCCCCAGGACCTGCCGACCAACCCGGTGCCCCACCACTGCCCTTCACCTCCTGGACCTTCTTTGCAGGCCAGACAGCAATTTGGCTGCTGCTCCTGTAACAGGGGTCTGAAGCCTCTCACCTGCTCAGACATGTCCCTCTGTATCTAGGCACGTGCTCACGTGTGCACACACATATATGCGCCTCCACTGGGCCCCCTTCCCAGATATAGTCCAGCCCAGCAGGGCACGTCAACCGTCTCCTGCACAGAGCTACCGCTTCTCCTCTCCCGAGTCCCCACTGTGGCTGGAACTGCCCTGGAAGACGAGGGGCAGGGAGACATGGAAGCAGCCTGAGAAGACACATCTCCCACCGGGAGCCCTTCCTCTTCCCTCACCCCCTGCCTCTGCCACTTCCCTATGTCGGGGCCATGCTGATGACACCAGAGAATCCATCAAATGCCACCCCCGTGTCAGGTCATGTCACAACATAATTAAAGCATTAGATCTTCGTGATGAAGCCGTTGCCATCAATTCTGAGAGTGACTGATCCAATCTACAGAAAGGGGAAATTTCTCTCCACCTGCCACAACTGCCACAGCTGCCTTCCCCCCCAAGGAGGGAGACAGCATTGCTTGTGCTATTTAGGGCTCTGGACCTCGGGCTGGGAGTCAGGAGCTGAGCTACGAGGGAGGAGGGTCTGGCCTTGTGGTGTGTGCCCCTCCTGCCTGTGGGTCCGCTGGGGACAGCAGAGCCTGGAGACCTGGGGACTCCTCTGAGCTCAGTCACTGAGGCAGTCTGTGACCTTGGGAAAGACACTGCCCATCTCTAGATTTCAGTGCCCTCTTCTGTAAATGGGATGTGAGGGGTTGGGAGAGTGGGGAGGAAGATGACTTGATCTCTAAGGATCGTGGAGGGAAAAGAAGCAGGAGCCCAGGGGTCAGATGACTTAGGTTCAAATACTGACTAGCTGTGTAGCCGTGGTCAAGTAAGTTCTCTTTTCTCATTCTCACCTCTAGGTAGGGGAAATTATTCATGCCTCACAGGATTACTGTGAAGATGAAATGAGAAGGGGGATGTAAGGGCCTAGCACAAAAGAAATGTTTCAGCTTCTCAGTGCCCCCATCCCTATGCTCTTGGATTCAAGGTATTGGTCAAGGGACTGGATTTAGGCCTGGTCTTTCTTTGCTCAGGACTGCTAAGTGTGGGCACAAAAAAGCTGGCACTGCAGCGCTGGAATGCAAACAGAAAAGACAGAGCAGGCAGGAACAGAAGAGTTGTCTCTGTCTCAGCTCAGATGACGTCACCATCCAGAAGTCGGACACAGGAGGAACAGGAGCCAGGCCAGTGCGAACGAGGGGTCGGGGATGACACAAGGGAGAGAGAGAGAGGTACTGATGGGTTAAGGCCATCACCCTATGGTTGGCATGGATAGTGAACGAGGTGATTATGATAGTGAACGAGGCAGTAGTCAAGGAGGCTTGGGGTCAAGCATACAAAAACCAGGTTGGAAGCCCTAAACCCTCCCAGCCTCAAGTCAGGCAGGATTGGTCCTGCAAACTGGAGGAGACCCACTGCAGGTAAATCAGGTGATGGCAGCTATGGGGGCAGGGAGGCCTCAGAGGCCAGGCAGGGCCTGAAGGTCAAGTGCAGACCATGGATTCAGTGGCAGAGGCAGAATTCAAATGCCACAAAATCCTGCTGAGAATGAGTTACATGCCAGGCACTGTGCAAAGCACAGTGGGAAGAACCCAAAGGCATAAAACATGGTCTTTCCTGGAGACATTTCCCAACTAATGGGGGAGAGAGACAAATGGACAGATGACTCAGGTGCACGATAGATACTGCCAACCTTTCATGACTCCTTTTAGGGTGCAGACAAGCTCCTGGAACTTAGATCTTACCAGACCCCATGAAAAGAATATCTCCTTTCTTCTGAAAGGCTCTTCTGAGCCATCTAGGTTTTGAGTTTCTGATTTCAGACCTTACTTCTTCATTCTCTTGTTTTTGGCCTCACCCTCTGGATTTGACCTGTGGGGTCTGCTTAAGCCCTGATCCTTTAAGGCAGTCATTCATATAGGCACCTAAAGGTGGGCTGCAGACCCCAAAAGAGCTCCTGGCCAGCCTCCTAGACACCCCTGGCTTGTTCTGAACTTGCTTGCACACCAGTCCCATTTCAGTCGTGCTTCCTTGTGTGGATGACTCAGGATCTTGACTTTCTGGGTCACGTACAAGCTCCTCCACTTCAGGCAGCTTCAGCTAATGGGCCCCACTCTAGCCAAGCCCCTTCAGGCCCAACTCCCAGGCCCCCAAATCACACCATGGTTGAGTCTGAGCATCGTTTTCCCAACTATGCCCTTGGCTCTGCTCACCAAGGAACTGATTCTCCTTCCTGGCTATGAGATGTGTCCACTCAGCTCTGGGCCCTCCTGGCCTCCGCCCCTTTGAGCAGCCTAACCCCGTCCCTCGGGTGGAAGGCAGATGGTACAGGAGGAAAACAATGGCTGCGGGAGCACAGAAGGGGAGCAGACTTGATTCTAGCCCAGGGGTTCTGAGGACTTTCCTGAATACGGCACACTGAGGCTGGCTGGGTGGGTTTTGGGCAGTGCAGGCATCGCTGTGGGGTCTGTGGGAAGGCATCCCAGATGGAGGGTTGAGCACGAACAAAACATGAGGCATGAGGGAATGGTCTTCTTGGGGAAAAGGTATAGTGAGATGCTGCCCCGGGTAGAGATGGGTGCCCAGGGAGAGGAGGCTGGAAGGTGGGTGGGCTACAGCCACCTGCTACAGCCCGGAGGCTGCCAAGTGCACCATAGGCAGAAAGTCCTCTGATTTTTCTAAAGCCTGCCCTGAGACTGGTCAGCTGCCTAGGATCCTCCAAGCTGCCCAGACCTGGTGTTCCTGGCTCTGTGACCCAGCACCTTCCATCCAGGAGACACCCAAGTCAGGCTCCAAAGGCCCTGCCAGGTCCCTTGGGGTAAGATGGAGGTTGAGTCTCTGAATAACTCCCAGGCTTACTGTACCTGCATCTCCCCCGGAGCCTAGAGTCAGGGTGTCAGAGGTTTAAAGGATATTGAAATCATATCTCGGAAGAGAAATCATGTAAAGGGAAAGAAGCAGAAGGTCCTATCTAGAGAGCTGGGGTACAGGAGAGGAGTCACTGATGGGACAGGGGTTGGGGGAAGAAGACACGCGGAAACTCGGGGCACAGAATTAGGATTGGGATGGACCTTCAGAGCATCCTGTTCACCCCTGTGCAATGTAGGAGTCCCTCCTCATCATCCTGGCCTACCCCCACATGCACATCTCCACTGACAGAGCACTCACTACCTCCTGAAGTAGCCATTTTTACCTTGGTCAGCTCTGAATTTTCCTAAGTCTAAATCCTCAGTTCCACTCAAGGTCAGAGTTCTATATCTTAGATGCCAGAGAAATGATTCCATTGCTCCCTTCACGCTGCAGCCCTGCAGGGATTGGGGAAGGCAGAACCTGGCGACTGCCCCCTGAGGATTTTCTTTCTCATGAGGTTGCTGAACCAGCTTGGGAGCCAGCCTGTGGGCTTGTAGTCAAGTCTTGCATCTTAGGTCACTATCTGGAGTGTGCAGAACAGCATCTATGCCTGAGTGTGCGCCTGGATGTATATGTGACTAGTACTACATGTACACTTATGGCTGGGGGTTTGCAGGGGTGCAGACCAGCTCTGCATCCGTGTGTAAGGAAAAGCATCCCTTCATACGTGCCTGGGCTAGGGTCGTGTGTGAGCACCTGACCACGTGTGAGTATTTATGACCGTGGCCATATGTGAGTAGGAGGGCTTGTGGCCATCTGCATGAAGGGTTGGGTGTGTATGACTAACTGTGATCACAAGTGTGATTCTGCACACGGAGGACTCGCTAGCGCTCTATGTAGACATGTCCAGCCAGGTATTTGTGGGTCCATGGCTCTGGTTAGATTGTCTCTGACTGTCTGGTTGTGACTCTATGTGTGCGACAAATTGGAATTTAATGCATATGTGAGACTATGTTCGTGACAGATTGTAATTTAATGTGTTTGAGAGACTGGCTGGGGCTGTGAGCATGTGAGACTGTTCCATGTGCGCCTGTGCACGAGGATATGGTTGTGTGTGTACGTGCTTGGATGTCTCCATGTAGCTGTGTGTCAGCATCGGTGGCTGTGTGTGCGACTGTGGCTCAGTGTGTGTGTGTGATGCTGCAGTGTGTGTCTGTGAGTCTCTTGGGTGAGTCTGTGTGTCTGAATGGTGGTGGCTAAGTGCAAATGAGGGTGCCTATGCGTGAGGGTGAAGGTGGGAAGGGTGAGGGCAGTGCAGGATAAAAAGGGGACTTGCTCGAAAAGGTCTCCCCAACCCCATTTTAATCAGAAACGGAGCAGCTGTTAGCCTGAATAGACACTGCACAACAGCAGACGTCTTAATCTCTTCTGCATTGTGATTCACTCGGAGAAGCCCTATTACTCAGCTTTTGATAGGAGCTTACTTGTCTCAAGTGTTTTCATTATTGCCCTAATACTATCTATTAACATACTGGAGGGAGCTCTCGCTGCTGTCTGGAGATGGCATCACTGGGCTTTTAAAGATTATGGGCCTTGCAAATACATAACATTTTACTGCCTTGCAGACGTAATTCACTGGGAAAAAAAAAGTCTCACGTAAATAGATAGGTAAATAGATAACCAAATGGGGAAGAGAGGGAGCTGGAGGGGGAAGGAGGATGTATGACCCAAACGCACTGTCATCTCCAGCTCAAATAATCGCCTTTCTGAAGGGAGGAGCCAGACAGACATCTGTCTCATTTGGGGCACCTCTAGCCTCAAATCCTTCATCTCTGGGTATCCTGGGGTGGGGGGACCTCCTGGGCTTCTCTGAGGGGTGCAAGATTGGGGCAAGATGCAGGGAAGTGTGTGGTGGAAAGACTGTAGGATTAAGTGCCAGGGGGCCCACGTTCGAACCCCAGTTCTGCTGCTGATCTCTGGGGTGACTTTTGGTCCCATCTCTGTGCTTTGTTTCCTTAACTGCAAAACAGGAGTCTGAACTAGATCATCTAAAAAGCCAGCTCCAAGGTCTCAGTTCTAGCCCCAGCAGGGGCTTGAATCACAGCAATCAGCATTAACTCATCAACCTGGATTCCTGAGGAAGAAAAGGCTGAAGTATCTCCAACATCTCAGAACTGGCAAAAAGCAAAATGGTCATGTAATCCAACCACCACTTCTCTTCCTGTCGTGTGAGTACACACCCATAGTGATAGGAATCTCACTACTTTCTTTTCCTTTTTACAAAATGAATATGCCTTGCAGGGTTTTGCTTGTTCTTGTGGTCCAAGATGGTGTTTGAAGCACATGCAAACCTTCCCCTTCTTCTTCAAGTTTCATTGAAATAATAGAAAGATATGTAAAAAGAATACATCCCAATACAGCCCAAGAAAACTAGAAATTATGGCATCATAGGAGATCAACAAATTTGAAGGCTTTCTGGAAGATAAAAAGCAGACAGAATCAGATTTATGGAGAAAAACAGAGTGGTTAAATCAGCACAGAAGAAACTGGCTAAAGAGATGTAAACTATTCTTTCCAACAGAGCCTTGGAGAGACTCCAAGTACAGGGGGCAGGGAGCAGACCACAGTGCAAACAACAGGTAAAGAACTGTTGAATTAACAAGTGGCCAGCCAGCCCCTTCCTCTCTCTCTATATACTGATAGAATGATTGGCTGTGGAATTTGCCTCTGATATGGAAGCCTGGTGGACTGCTTTCTAAACAACATGAAAGATCTACCTTAGGAAATATGATAATCTGTTACATTGGTGGCAATGAACCATCCATCTCAGTAGTCACACCCTTGTGGAGTTCCCTGTACATTGACTTTGGACTTGGCAAGGTAACTTGCCTCCACCAACGGGATATCAGCAAGCATGATGCAATTATTGGGGCTTGTCTGCTTGGAATACTCTCTCTTGGACTCTTGTCACCATTCTATAAGGAAGTCCACCCTATCCTCCTGGAAAAAGAGGTTCTGGAGGATAAAAAACCACTTGGAGAAAGAGGCCACCTCGTGGAGAAACTAGGTGCTTCAGCAGACAACCAGCACAGCACCAAGGCCCCAGACATGAGAGGAAAGCCTTCTTAGTCCTTCTAACCCAGCCCAGCTGCCGGCTGAATGCAGCAATGTGAATGGATCCAGTCAATGCCATGTGGAGTAGAAGAATGATCCCAAGCAACCCATAGAATCATGAGAAATAACAAATCGTTGTTGTTTTAAGGCACTAAGTTGTGGGATGTTTTGTTATGTGGCACTAGATAACTGATACAGGAGGGATGAATATGTTGGTGTTGAGGCCAGAGAAGCAGAACATAGTTGAATCTCTGCAATGGACATGGGAAGGAGAAAAGAAAGAAAAGACAATGAGGCAGTCATGCTCAGCAATAAAGTCTGTTAAAGTACTTCACACAGAATAAAGTCTTCCTTACTTCAGTAACCACAGTGTCCCCAGCCGGTCTGTGTGTGGTCTCCTCACTCTTCCTAAGGGGAATCCAACAGTGTGCAAGCCTCTCCCACTCTCTCACATACACAGAGCTGCAGACAGTCTCCCTTTTAGGAAAGGCCCATCCTGGAAGCAAGACTACACAGTCAAAAGAAACTCACACTAGTCTCCTGAATATATTAATCAACCTAATTTTAAATTTACAAATCTGAAATAACCATCATGAATCACCTTTGAGGCAAACCAAGAGCATGAGGAAGAACAAAATAAAAAACACAAATAATTCATCCTAGAGGAATTTGAGATAATGTAGGAGACAGAGTGGAACTTTAAAAGAATTCTAGGTTGTAACCTCAGAGAGAACCAAAAGAATTTGCATTTATAAAATAAGAGTAGATTTCTATAGAAAACAAGTAATCAAATAAAAAGAAATAATCCTTGAAAATTAAAAACATGAAGATAAAGTCAAGGAAATTTCCTGGAAGATAGAGTGAAAACACAAAGAGATAAAGAAAAATATGAGGAAAATACTAGACCTAATATTTACCTCATAAGAGTTTTAGACTGAGATAACAGAGATTAGAGATGATGTAATCACTAATGGTATAATTTTTAAATATTTTAGATTACAGAAAAATTGAGATCTGAGTCCTCAAACTATAAAAAGACCCACCAAGTGGTAAGGAGAAAACACACATCCTGATGACATTTCTAAATTACAAAATAAAAAGAAAATTCTCTATGCTTCTATATTATTTTGAACCTGCAATTCTACACCGGCCAAATTATCAAGAATGAAAGCAAATCTAAGATATTTTCTGATAATAAAGGACAAAGGAAATTTACTATCCATTCACTCCTTCTGAAGAAATAATTATACACTACAGAAGAACAAAAAAAGGAATTCACAAAAGAAAATGTTAGAAGTTTTTTTTTTAATTTTAGAGAAAAGAAACCAGTAAATGTCTGAGTCTGAATAATAAATGAAAATGAATCTATAAAACTTCATACAATTTTTAAGAAATGATTTATTTTAAAAGTATAGAAATAAAATAAACTAATAAAACTTGGAATTAAAATTTCCACAAAATATGAATGATGAGTGGAGGTTTAAAATACTATTGGAGGGCCTCCCTGGTGGTGCAGTGGTTGCGCGTCCGCCTGCCGATGCAGGGGAACCGGGTTCGCGCCCGGGTCTGGGAAGATCCCACGTGCCGCGGAGCGGCTGGGCCCGTGAGCCGTGGCCGCTGGGCCTGCACGTCCGGAGCCTGTGCTCCGCAACGGGAGGGGAAAAAAAATACTATTGGAAGAAAAAGTGCTTAAATAAATTTATTAAAAATTTAGAACACTAGAAAAATAGAAATAGTACTTATAACTTCCAAAAAACAGAGAAAAAATAGAAATAAAGGAAAGTTGATCAATCAAACAGAAAGCAGGGGAGAAATCCAAACATATCAAAACCACAATAAATATGCATAGGTTAAACTCCCCTGTTAAATGACAGAGACTCAGAATGGGTGAAAGAAATCTCAACAACATACACACATAAATGTATATACACACATGTTCACACATAATGCAGTTACTTTAAAGAGTCACATTTAAAAAATATAATACCAAAAAGATTAAAAATAAAGTAATAGAAAATGAATATATGCTAATAAAACAAAACAAAAATGAAGGCACAGAAATATTAGTATCAGATTAATTAGAATTTAAAATAAAAGCACTCACAAAAGGTATAATCTACCAAGAAGATATGACAATCAAGTAAATTTTGTACTAAATAATTGAGTATCAAAATATGAAAAGAAAAAATTCAAAACTACAAAGAGAAATTGTCAAACTTGTAATGATACTTGATTTTTACATGCCTCTTCAAAAATTGATAGATCAAGTAAAAATAAGTGAAGCTATAAGAGAATCTGAATAATGTAATTTAAATTTTGACTTGAGAGTTATATAATAAAATTTACTGAACTGAGATTTTGATTTGAAAATTATATAAGAAAATTTACTGAACTGAGAATACACATTTACACATTCATTTTCTGGTACATTTTTTATGGTACATTTACAAAAATTGACCATTCATTAAAATTGGCTTAGAAGCAAAATCTTAATTCCAAAAAGTGGAAATCATTTGGGCTACATTTTCTGACTACAATGTCAAAAAAACAGGAAGCAAAGACAAAAGGGTAGCAAAACAATATAACAATAACTCAACAACTTGGAAATTTTAAAACACTGTTATATATAACTCCTGGATTAAAGAGAAACTCAAAATCAAAATGACTGATTTGTTATAAGTTAATGACACTGAGAGCATCATATAATGAAATGAATTCTCAAGGCCAATGCAGTATTTATAGAAAAATGTATAGCCTTGAAAACGTTTCTTGGAAAACAGGAAAGAGAATTGAATCCAAGCAGCTGGGAAAAGGAAAACTAGGGGAAAAAAATAAAACCTCTATAGAAATAAGGAATTAATAGAGATAAAAGCAGAAATTAATGAAATGAGAAACAAATGTAGACTTGGTAAATAAAGCCAAATGCTGTGTGTTTCGTTTATTTATTCCCTTAATGGCTCAAGAAGAGGTAAAAATGCTAATATTCATGGATGAAATCAGATCATCAAAGATATACTTCTAAAAATGGCAGCAGGCCCAGAATGGATTTAACAATGAGTTATATCAAATCTTCAAGGAACAAATAACTTCTGTTATTTAAATGATTATAAAGCATAAAACAAAGATGGAAAACTTCCCGATCCATTTTGTTGAGCTAGCACAACAAATAGAGTAGGCATCTGTTATTTTTGCTCCTCAGAGTTCATTCATCCTTCTAATAACCACATCCTGATTTTCCTCAGAGGGAGCCCTCTCCACTCTACTCTAAATCCATGTATTTCCAGGGAAGGTGACATCATCCCTAATTCCAGGGCAGGGCCCACAAACCATCAAGATTTGCTTTTCCATAACTGCTGTGAACAACTCAGGGATGGCCATGTGACCCAGTCAAGGACAAGGAAACAACAAGAGATTTTTTCAGTGACTTCTGGGAAGAGGTTGTGTTTGGCACTAAGGCTATAGATCCTGGAGTGGACATATGCCTGTGATGTGGACCCTGAGATTAAAGCTGAGGCAAAGAGAAAGCAGAACCAAGAGATGGAGAGAAAAGGAACATTGATTATAGCATTTAAGCCCTGAATGCAGCTGTGTCTTCAGGTATACCCTCCCCCTGTACCCTTCAGCTCTCTGAACCAATGTTTCAATCAGCTAGAGTTGAATTTTCTATCATTTTTAGCTGACCTCACTAACCCTTACATACCAAAACTGAATGAAGACAACACACACAAGAAAGTATAGCCCAGTCACAATTACATAGATGTAAAACCCATACATTAAATGGTAGCAAATTTAATCTAGCTATATATTAAAGATCAATATATTATAAGAGCAATAAATCATGATCAAATAAGTTTTACCCCAAGAATCAAGCATAGATTTTAACATTGTAAACTAAACTTTAGTTTTTAATTCACTATAGTGGTACATTAAAGAAAGAAAATTAATGATCATCTCCATACGATAATAAAAATTTGTAGTAAGCTGCCTTAACCAGATAAAGAATCCTGCATTGTCAGTTTTATGGGTCTGATTGGCTAGGCTATGGTCCCCAGTTATTTCCAATACTAATCTAGGTGTTGCTGTGAAGGTATTTTGTAGGATGACTAAACACCATAATCAAGTGACTTTAAGGGAGATTGTCCTAGATAATCTGGGTGGGACTGATTCAACCACTTAAAAGGCTTTAAGAGCACAACTGAGACTTTCCAGGAGAAATTCCACCTGTTCACTACAACTTTTGCTCATGTCTGACAGTTCCAGCCTGCCCTTCCTGACAGCCTGCCCTATAGATTTTGGCCTTGCCTAGCCAGCTCCCACAATCACATAAACCAATTCCTTGCAATACATTTCTTAATATTTATATGCCTCTCAGTAGTTCTGCTTCTCTGGTAGAACCCTGACTGATACAGGTTTCTACTGAAGCAAACATCATACATACCTGTGGACCACAAGAAATATTCCTTCTCAAGGAGGGACAAGACAAGGTGCCCACTATGCCCAACTTTTTAAAAGGATGATCAGAGAAGGTCTTACCGGGAAGATGTATGCAGAACAATGCCCCTTCCCACTAAAGATATCCATGTCCTAACGCCAGAACCTGTGAATATGTTACGTTACATGGCAAAAGGGACTTTGCTGGTATGATTATGTTAAGGGTCTTGAGAGAGGTGATGATTCTGGATTATCCAAGGGGGTTCGATGTAATCACAAGGCTGCTTATAAGGGAAAAGAAAGAGGCAGGAGATTCAGAGTCAGAGAAGAAGTAAGTGATGGAACCATGAGCCATGGAATGTGGATGGCCTCTGGAAACTGTAAAAGCCCAGAAAATGAATTCTCCCCTAGAGCCTTCATAAGGAATGCAGCCCTGCCAACCTGTTTCAGACTTTTGACCTCCAGAATAGTAAGATAATAAATCTGTGTTTTTTTAAGCCACTAAGTTTGTGGTCATTTGTTGCAACCACAATAGGAAACTAATACGGAAGGTAATATTTGAACAAAGACGTGAGGGAAGAGAAGAGGTAAAACAAGCATGTATCTGGGAGAATTGAGTTGCAGTTAGATGGAAAACAAGAGCAGAGGCCCTGTGGTGGGAATGCTAGAGGAAATTCAAAAAAACAGGGTGCTCTGGGCAGCAGAAGCCACAGGGAGGGGGCCAGGAGACAGGGTCAGTGAGGAGTTGAGTTAGCGAGGATGGGGCCTTGGATTGTAAGGACTTCAGCTTTTACTCTGATTGACACGTAGAACCTCTTGAGTGCCTAGATCAGAGGGGTCCACAATTCAACTTACACTTTAAAATGACCACTCTGTCTACTATGGGCAACCAGGAATGTGGTCAAGGTGACCAGCTTTATCATAAAGCTAGTGAGCTCAAACTTCAGAACTCTACACTTTATGCACGGGACCCTTACAAGACACCAGCAATGCATCACATGGTCATATGCTTTGTAAATTTACAAAAGTGAGATATTGTAACCACAACGGTGGTGAAGACCACTTGATCTCTTTCTTGATTTTTGTACCATATCTATTCTCAGCGCTAGAATGGCCACGGGAATTTTGGGGAGCCAGCTAGGGAAAATTGAGTTGGGAATACCTTTAGTTTGAGTTTAGTGGAATATGTTTGTGTGTTTCACAGTTTTTTCCATGTTACTGGGAGTTATTGCCAGCTGTCCTGGAGTGAGAATGGCTTCTAGGAATCAGATTACCACCCACTGTGTTGACTTACCTGGATCGTGATGCGAGAGCTTCAATTGAGTGTTGTCAGCTCACAGAATTTTTAAAAATTAGTTACTACACAAGAAAATTTGAAAGACCCAGAAATCTTAGAGTTCATATATAAAAGACACTTGGTAGAGCTTTCTCTAATTTGACAATTCTAAAAATTTACTGTTTTACCAATAACAAGTTATGAAAAGTGGAAGCTTTTCTAAACTATTGATAATAATTTTAAAAAATAATTAACTGTAGTAGAGAAGACTGTTTCAGTCTTTCTATGAAAAAATCTTGTCATATGAACGGATATGACGAAGAATATGAAGCCAAAACATATTGGGGAAAAGGTAATATAGAGGTATGCCAGGCAATTAATTAATAAAAAAGATTGTGTTATTTTTTCTGAATTAGGTCAGATGTTTGTGGTATTTATCTGCCTTTTAAAAGTTTGCAATTTGATGTGATTTTTTTCATTTCAATAAAGATTTACTTTCATTCCTCATTTAGAGTTTTTCATCTTTTAATTTTCTTCTTAATGAAGACTCCTCAAATTACGTATGCCTTAGGCCCCACAGGACCTGGATCTGCCCTGGGGGTGAGTAGGCCAAAGGGGTGGGGCTGTGCTAGTCCTTGGCATCTTTGTCTCAGATCCTTTTCGCTCCTCCGCCCTGCTATGCTCTGCAGGGAGTGACCCTGCAGACTGTCTCCAAGGATCCTGAGTCAGCTGCCTTGTGGTAGGATCCAGCCTAGGAGAGGTCTTGTGGGAGATGAGTGGGCTGGAAGAAGGGAGAAACCAAGTCTTCCTCCCGCCTTTGGAAGCATCACTAGCCTCTGCTCTGTACCTCTACCACTTGACAAACAAGCCTACCTTGGTTGCAGCTTCTTTCAAGGTAACTCTTGAGCCTGGGTGTGGATACCACCATTTCCTGTCATCCCTAACAGTCTGCAGGTGATCACAGCTTCCTGCTGTTGACAGCCTCAGGGCTGCCTCCCAATGCCCTATTTGCCTTCTCAGCTCTTTCTTCATAGAGTGGTTTCTGTTGTCCTGAGTGGATCCTGCCTGAAAGAAGAAGGTAATGACAGAAACAAGGAAACTTGTTAGGGGGGCTAATAGAATCATCCAGTTGAGAAATGAAAGTGGCTTGCTCCAAAGTAATAGCTTTGGAGGTAATGAGAAATGATAGAGACAAATGATTTGCTCATAGATGGGATGGTGAAGTAAGAAGAGAGGAGTCGAAGGATACTGCAAGGTCTTGGACCTTAGCACCCAGAAGAAGAGGCTTATCATTTCATGAGAAGGTGTAGACTGAGGGAATGGGAGGAGACAAGGAGTTTGGGGGATGTGTTAAGTTTGAGATGCCCATTAAACATCCAAGTGAATATATCAAGTTGGCATTTAGAGGCCTCTCAGGAAAAAGATCCAACATGCAGGTATAAATTTGGAAGTTATCAGTGTATAGATAGAAAAGCTGAGAACCCCATCAGTGGACACCAATGGAGTGAGTGTAGATACAGAAGAGAAGAGGTCCATGAACTAACCCAGGAGCACATCTGTGTTTAGAGGGAGATGAGGAGGGACCATCAAAGGAGTCTGAGATGAGTGTGTGGAGAGGTCAGAGAACTGGAAGAGTGATGTCCTGGAAGCGAGGTGAAGAAGTTTTACCTACAGGTCAAGTACAATGAGGTCTGAGACTGACCATTGCATTTTGCAATATGGTGTCATTGGTGACCCTAACAAGAGCAATTGCAGGAGAATATTGGGCTTAAAAACTTGGAGATCATAAACAATTTTTTTTGAGTTTTGCTAGAAGTGAAGGAGATAAATTGTGTAAGTTGGAAATAAAAGTGGGGTCAAGAGAGGAATACAAATACATATACATATACATATATATACACACACACATAAGCCCACACACCCTCACACATGTACACATGCCCAATATGTAATAACTTTTTGTTAAAGTATAGCATACATTAAAAGTGGTGTAGGGCTTCCCTGGTGGCGCAGTGGTTGAGAGTCCGCCTGCCGATGCAGGGGACACAGGTTCGTGCCCCGGTCCAGGAAGATCCCACATGCCGCAGAGCGGCTGGGCCCGTGAGCCATGGCCGCTGGGCCTGCGCGTCCGGAGCCTGTGCTCCGCAACGGGAGAGGCCACAACAGTGAGAGGCCCGCGTACCACAAAAAAAAAAAAAAAAAAAAAAAGTGGTGTACAAATCATGAGTGTAAAACTCAGTGGATAGTCACAAATTTATTTATCCATAGATTAGGAAAGAGAACACTGCCAGCACCCCGAAGGCACCTCATGCCCTGTCATTACTCACTCCTTCCTCTCCAAGGTAACCACTATACTAACCATAAATTTGTTCTGCTGTTTTTGAAATTTATATACTAGAATCACATAGCATGGCTTCTTTCACTTAACATTGTTTGCAAGACGTTGAATGTAGCAACAGTCGATTCATTTTCATTGACATAGAGTATGCCCTTGTATGACTATTCCACAAATTCTGTATCTATTCTATTCTTGATGGGTGGGCATTTGGATTGTTTAATGTTACTATGAACATGCTTGAGCATGTCTTTTGGTGCACAAGTGTAAGCATTTCTGTTTGGTATATACAGTAGGTGTGGAATTGCTGGATCATAGGGTAAGTGTATGCTCAGCTTTAGTAGATATTGCCAAGTAGTTTTCCAAAGTGGTTGTACCAATTTGCATTCCCACCAGCAGGGCAACCCAGTTGTCCCATATCCTTGTCAACACCTAGTACTGTCATAGGTCTTTTTTTTTTTTAATATTTATTTATTTATTTTCGTATTAGTCATCAATTTTATACACATCAGTGTATACATGTCAATCCCAATCGCCCAATTCATCACACCACCACCACCACCCCCCACCACTCGC
>NC_041216.1:2902475-2903157 GCF_002837175.3 Physeter macrocephalus
CCCCCTTGGTGTCCATACGTTTGTTCTCTACATCTGTGTCTCAATTTCTGCCCTGCAAACCAGATCATCTGTACCATTTTCTAGGTTCCATATATATTCGTTAATATACAATATTTGTTTTTCTCTTTCTAACTTACTTCACTCTGTATGACAGACTCTAGATGCATCCATGTCTCTACAAATGACCCAATTTTGTTCCTTTTTATGGCTGAGTAATATTCCATTGTATATATATACCACATCTTCTTTATCCATTCGTCTGTCGATGGGCATTTAGGTTGCTTCCATGACCTGGCTATTGTAAATAGTGCTGCAATGAACATTGGGGTGCAGGTGTCTTTTTGAATTATGGTTTTCTCTGGGTATATGCCCAGTAGTGGGATTGCTGGATCATATGGTAATTCTATTTTTAGTTCTTTAAGGAACCTCAATAGTGTTCTGCATAGTGGCTCTGTCAATTTACATTCCCACCAACAGTGCAAGAGGGTTCCCTTTTCTCCACGCCCTCTCCAGCATTTATTGTTTCTAGAGTTTTTGATGATGGCCATTCTGACTGGTGTGAGATGATACCTCACTGTAGTTTTGATTTGCATTTCTCTAATAATTAGTGATGTTGAGCATCTTTTCATGTGCTTCCTGGCCATCTGTATGTCTTCTTTGGAGAAATGTCTATTTAGGTCTT
>NC_041216.1:2904343-2904683 GCF_002837175.3 Physeter macrocephalus
CTTGTGATTGGTCTGTTCATATTTTCTATTTCTCCTGGTTCAGTCTTGGGAGGTTATACCTTTCTAAGAATTTGTCCATTTCTTCCAGGTTGTCCATTTTATTGGCATACAGTTGCTTGTAGTAGTCTCTTAGGGTGCTTTGTATTTCTGTGGTGTCTGTTCTAACTTCTCGCTTTTCATTTCTAATTTTATTGATTTGAGTCCTCTCCCTCTTTTTCTTGATGAGTCTGGCTAATGGTTTATCAATTTTGTTTATCTTCTCAAAGAACCAGCTTTTAGTTTTATTGATCTTTGCTATTGTTTTCTTTGTTTCTATTTCATTTATTTCTGCTCTGATCTT
>NC_041216.1:2906136-2958494 GCF_002837175.3 Physeter macrocephalus
AGTTTTTGACTATAATCTCTTCAAATATTTTCTCGGGTCCTTTCTCTCTCTCTCCTCCTTCTGGGACCCCTATAATGCGAATGTTGTTGCATTTAATGTTGTCCCAGAGGTCTCTTAGGCTGTCTTCATTTCTTTTCATTCTTTTTTCTTTATTCTGTTCTGCAGCAGTGAATTCCACCATTCTGTTTTCCACGTCACTTATCCTTTCTTCTGCCTCAGTTATTCTGCTATTGATTCCTTCTAGTGTATTTTTCATTTCAGTTATTGTATTGTTCATTTGTTCTTTAATTCTTCTAGGTCTTTTTTAAACATTTCTTGAATCTTCTCGATCTTTGCCTCCATTCTTTTCCCAAGGTCCTGGATCATCTTCACTTTTATCTTGTTTCTTCATCTGGTACATAGCCCTCTGCCTTTTCATCTTGCCTATCTTTCTGTGAATGTGGTTTTTGTTCCACAGGCTGCAGGATTGTAGTTCTTCTTGCTTCTGCTATCTGCCCTCTCATAGGTCTTCTTAATTTTAGCCATTTTTATGTGTGTGTAATGGTACCCCACCAATGTTTTAATTTTCATTCTCTTCATGACTAATGTGACTGAGCACCTTTCCATACATTTAATGGTTATTTGGATACTTTCTTTTATGTTCAAGTCTTCTCAGGAGAAATGAGGTGTTAAACGGGATAGTAGGAAAATGAATGGATTAGGACATTCACTTTTACCTGCAACACCAAGAGTCCACTTGAGCTTAGTGGCCATGATTTTAAAATGAGACTGGCCAGCATGTTTTATGTTTTTCTCCAGACTCATCCATTGCACAGGGGAAAGAGGGAGCATATGCAGAACTGGAGTTAGTCAGGGTTGAGAGCTGTCCTAATGAGGGACAAGGGAGTTGAGAGAGTTATGATGATGAACCATAGGCTCTAAGCTGAGTAGGGTGGAAAGTAAGGACAGTGAAAATATTGACGGGCAATAGATTGTAGGTCCTGGTGAGCTGAAGAATTGTTAGAGTAGAAGAACATGAAGAATGAGCTGGAAAAGTTCCAAATGGTGATCAGAAATGTTAATGGCTTCAGCTGGGTTATGGAGATGTCAGAGTTGTTGGTCATGATCAGGTGTATGGCATGACCACAGCCATGAGTGGATGAGGTAGGTGGAGGACCAGATCATAGTAGAAACCAAGGAATTGAGGGACCAATGTATTGGAAAAATGATTTATTTGAATGTTGAAGTCACCAAGTTGGGGAGAAGTTATTAGAATTTACCAGTAGAAAGTATTAGCAGAGGAATAAACATATAGCGCAGAAGGGCCTGATTAGAGTTGAGAAACAGAACTGTTTGTACATGTGTTTGTACATGTGAATTTACTATTTAAGTCAGATGATATTTCAAATTAGTGCAAAAAAGATGGGTTATGCTAAACAGTATTGGGTCAACTGTCTATCCACTGGGGAAAAAATAAAAATTTACCCCTGCCTACAAGAGTAACTTTTAAATGGATTAAAAGACCGAACGTTAAAAACTATATAACCACTAGAAGAAAATAAAGGAGAGTATTCTTATAAAATTGGGATGGAGAGGATTTTTCTAAGTAATATATGAGATCCCAAACAATGGTAATAATTAATATTTATTTCGTGTTCTCCTACGATGGTTACCATTCTAAGAATGTGTATTTAATGTGTATTAATTCATTTAATCCTCACAGCAACCCTGTGCAGTAGGTACCCTTAGCCTCATTTTACATATGAAAAGTAAGGTACAGAAAGTTTAGGTAACTTCCCTAAGTCACACAGCTAAGATAACTCCAGAACAGAATATAAATAATTGACACATAAAACTTATATATGACCAACAAAGTAAATAAAATTTAAAGAAAAAGGACAACTGGGAGAAAATATATTACTAATTATATAACTTTCTTTTTTAAACAGCTTTAGTGAAGTATGATTGACATACAATAAACTGCACATATTTAAAGTGTACAATATGATGAGTTTTGACATAAGTATACACCTGTGAAACCATCACCACAATCAAGAATGAACATATCCATCACCCTCAAAAGTTATTTATAACTTTCAAAACTGTTTATTTCCATATCATACATACACAAGGAGTTCCTACAAATCAATGAGACAAAAACATACAACCCCATAAAAATGGGCAAAGGACAAAACCAGGAATTCACAATACAAGACCTACAAATAGCTAATGATTATATGAAACTATGCACAGCCTCAGTAATGATGCAGGAAATACATCACATTAAGTGATGAGATAGCATGTTAACCTGTGTCAACAGCAATAATCGATAAACAATCAATAATAAAAATAGAAAAGAGTTTTATCTGAGCTAACTAGGACTATAGTCTGGAAGCCAGCTTCCCAAATTACTCTGTGAAACTGCTCCAGAGAAGCATGGTTTTCAGCACAGTTTTATATCTTGTCAGAACAAAGAACGTTAAACAAATCAGGGATACATTCCTTCAAGGTTTCAACAAAAAAGGACCAGCACGTACACAGTGAGTCACTATGGCCTTGGCACCTGGGAAGGGAGGCTTGTCGTCAAAGGAATACCAGTATTGGCGTCCCAGGAAGGGAGACATCTAATCTTTATTTTTAACATGGACATTCTATACTTCTGGTCAGTGTGCTCTTTAATGGTTAAAGCAGATGTATAATGCAAGTTAAAGCAGATATATAAAGCAGATAGGCCACAAATACGCTGTTTTAGTTAGCATAAAATTCAAGTTAAGTCATATATAAGCCAGAATGACTTCCCCATACCTCTATATGTGAAAATTTTTTATCACCTTACTGGTGAAAATTGGCAAGGTTGATGCTATCCAGAGTTGTTGAGGGTGTGGACACATGGGCTCACTCATAGACTGTGGTGACAATATGTGTTTGTATGCATCCTTTTGGAACAGGGTAGATATTCTCTACATCTAAAATGCACACGTCTTCTTTCCTAACAGCTCAAATTTCTAGGAATCCATCCTTCAGTAATACTCACACGTATATACCACTGTATAATGCAGCACTTTAAACATGAAAACATTGAAACATGGGGAGGGAAAATCCTGAAAAGACCATTAATGATTAAATAATGTTTAAAATGGTATAACCATACTGTGGAATATTATATAGCTACTAAAAAGAGTAAATGAGATTTATAGGTACCAATGGGGAAAAAAAAAAGCAGAACCTTATTTTTATTTTTAAAAACTCTGTGTATATGGAAGACTTCCATCTTTTAGTCTATGTACTTTTGAATTATATCATTTCTTAACAAGTAGTTTAAAAATACCTGAAAATGAAAAAAGGAGTGCATGCTTTTGAAAAAACAAATTTGTGCAATACAGAACTACAGAAGTTGTGAACATCCTCCCCACATTTATTAATTCTTGAAACAAACTAAGTGCTAATTATGCACCAAAGGAACAAAACATTGTCCCTGTCCTCATAGAGTGTACCTTCTATTAAAGAAGGAAGAGCGAGTACATCATCTGCAGGTAAAAAGGATGCTTGATTTAGATGGGAGAGGGAGAAAAGGCCTCTTTGGGAAAGTGAGATTTATCTGGAAGCCGCAAGGATAAACAAGAGTTATCCAGGCAATGAGTAGGGAAAAGAGTGTTCATGAAAAGGCATGGAAGTGGAGGATATGACTGGGGTGGAGTGCACAGGTGACTGGAAACCAGAAACAGACTCAGGGAAGGGCTTGGGGACTGATTGGACATGAGGGGACACACAGGAGAAAGAAGAGTCTCTGCATTTTCAAACTGCTAGCCTCAGGACTGCATGATGTATGCTCAGGAAAATTCACACTTTTTAGGTTGGCAGTTTGATGAATTTTGACAAATGTGTACAGTTGTGTAACCACCACCACAATCAAGTATTAGAATACTTCCACCACCCAACAAAGTTCCCTGGTGTCCCTTTGTACTCACCCCTTTTTCCCACCGCCAGCCCCTGGCAGCCACTGATCTGCTTTCTGTCACAATATTTTTGCCTTTTCCAGATTATCACAGTGGAATCATAGAGTATGTAGCCTCTCTGGCTGGTTTCTTTTACTCAGCATAGTGCTTTTGAGATTCATCCATCAAATTGTGTGTATAAGTAGTTCACTGTGTCTTATCACATCTGTTGTACAGATGTACCACAATTAGTTTATTCAGTCACTCACTGATGGACACCTGGATTTGGGTTTTTTTTTCCTGGTTTGAGGCTCTTATGAATAAAGCTTCTGAGAAAATTCATGCACAGGTCTTTGAGTGGATATACCTTTTCATTTCTCCAGGGTAAATACCTGAAAGTAAAATGGCTGGATTCATAGCAACATCTTAACTTCATAAAAAAACTACCAAACTGTTTTCCAAACTGTACCATTTTGCTTTCCCACCAGCAATGTGTGTGAATTCCAGTCGGTCTCATTCTTGCAAGTACTTCATAATAACAGGTTTTTTTTAAAAAAATATATGTATATATATTATTATTACCTAAGCCATTCTAATAGGTGTGTGGTAATATCTCATTGTGGTTTTATTGTGCATTTCCCTAATGATTGATGGTGTTCAGCATATTTCCATAGGCTGATATACCATCTATATCTCTTCTTTGGCAAATGAGCCTCAAAACTTTTAATTTACATTTAATTGTTCGCAAAAATCCAAAATATTAAATAACAAATAACTATGAAATACTAAAGTTAGGGGCCAGGAGTCCTAGTTGCTTAGTTTCCTTCACTGTTGCCCTCCTTGTCCCCCCTCCAAAGCCCTGACCTTTGAGAGTACTCCACGTTGCAATGTTCCAGTCCGGACCAGGATCTTGCTAGTTAGTCTTCAAAGATGGCTCCCCAACAAGCCACTCCCCCCAGTATCCAGGCCCTTGTGTATGCCCCTCCCACACCCAATCTGGGCTGGCCCTGTAACCAGTTAAATGAAATAAAAGTGACGCTTCCTGACTTCTGTGGCTGTGTCAGAAGAAGCTATAAGCCCTGGCCTTGGTCCTTTAGAATGTTCACTCTGGGAGGAGCCAGCTGCCATGCAAAAAATCTAACTATGCCAAGACCACTCTGCTATGAGAAAGCCCAAGAGAGCCATGTAGAGAGGCTGCAGGGAGGGAGAGATGCCTGTCCATCCCCCAGCTCTTCCAGCCATTCCAACCCAAGCACCAGACATGTTGAGTGAAGGAAGCCATCTTGGATGTCCCATCTAGTCAGGCCTTGGGATGACTCCAGCCCCTCTGTAGTCAGCCCTTCTGACTACAATCCTCCCAGAGTCCACAAGTTAGAGCTACCTATCCGAGTCAACCTTCGGAGCCATGAGATATAATCATAAACTGCTGTTTTAAGTCACTAGGTATTGGCGTAGTTTGTTACACAGCAACAGCTAACTAAAATATGGATGATGCCCAGCTTGGGGTCTGGCTGACTTAGAAAGGCAGTGAGGTCATCCCTGAGTCAGGGAATGAGAAAGGGGGCTGCTGGTTGTTGTCACGTTCCTTCTTTTTCCTTCTACATTCAGACTCTCTGGATGCTGTCTTATATCCCTACACTGTCAGTGCCAGAATCGTGGGTGGCTACAAGAAAACGGAGACTGAGCAAGAAACAGGAACTGGGAAAGTCAGAGCAGATGCCAGGCCCAGGAATGAGCCCAACTGCAACAAAATAATAAGAACAGTAATTCCTTACATGTTCACAGTCCTTTACGGTTTCTAAAGCACCCTAAAATGTGTTATTTATTTGACCTTCATGCCAGCTAGGTGAGGGGGCATTATTACTCCCATTTAAATGGAAGAAGACACAGAGGCTGAGGAAGCTTAAGTGTGGTAGAGAGCACAGCCCTGGTACATTTCATACGGGAGCCCTTGTTGGGATGGGAAAGAGAACCAGGACTAAATCAGAACTGGTTTGGGATGGGGACTGGGGGCAATAAGTTATTTAAGAAGTTGGTAAAGGCAAAGTCAAGGCTTAATTATTTACTGAGCACCTCTACTGGCACTAGACTAAGTTCTTGACACACCTCATCTTATTTATTCTTTCTAATTACCCCATGAAGTCGATACAATTTCCCTCCTCATTTTGCGCAGGTCTCCGGCACCACTGTTCAGAGCTGTAACCCCCAACACTTACCACTCCAACCCGTCTTGTCTCTACAATGTCATTACCAATTCTCTGGACACTGATTCCATGGCCAGAATCTTGTGCCTGGATGATGAGCACAGGGTCCTGGCTGGCCTCCTTACCCCTCCTGTGTACACCGGTATCCTCCCTGCCCTTGAGCTCATGGTGGTCATGCTGTTTCTGTGCTCAGAAACCATCAGGGGCTTCCAGTAGACCAGGCTCCTCATCAGTGCCCCACCCACCCACCCTGCCCATAGTTTAGGACAATACCTAGTTGGAGGGATTCATTTGTTCATACATTCAACAAATATTTATCAATTGCCCGCTGTGTGCCAAGCACTGTGCTGGGGAGGAGAGCATAGTGTATAATAAGATAGACACCTTCCTGGACCACAAGGAACCTGCAGTCTAGAAGTGTATATGGACAAGTTCCCTAAGGGCACCAAAGAGATTTGTAGAGAGCTACGGGAATATACAGAAGAGGGAATGACCTACCCTAAGAGTAAGGTGAAGGAAGTAGGGGGATGAAAGGGGAAAAGTTGAGGGACAGCAGCATGTGCAAAGGCCCTGAGGCAGAAAGGAGCACTGTAAAAGCAAAAAGAGGACAGGGATTCCAGATGAGGCTTAAAAGGCAGAGACTAGATCATGTAGGGCTTTGCAGGCCTTATGAGGAATTTTGGTTTTGAAGTGGGCATGGGACACGCAGGAGCAGATACGGTGATGAGGAGTTTTTGATTAGTAGCTTGACCTGTCTGCTGATTCCACTTGGACACAAGGCATCATCTGAAATAACCAGTTCCTAGATTTGGCCTCTCATGTGGAACTTTTGCCTTGACAACTTACTTGCAGCTCTCTCTGGCACCCATTATCCTCTGGAACTGATAGAGGCCTGATGGAACCGAGAAAACTGGTTGCCTACCCAACACCCAGCCCATTGTTCCTAACAGAAGTCTTCTTGTGTTCCAGTTGGCTTAGGCACAGGCATGTAAGGAGGAGTCTGATGGGAAAAGCTTCTCACTCAGAGACACCCAGGAGGAGCATGTCTCTTCTTCCACTGGACATTGTGGTGTCTGGATGAAGTGCCTGGATCTGGGGCAGCCCTTTTGTGACTATGAGGGGAGCCATCCTGAGGACAAAATCAACACACTCAGGGTAGCAGCAAAAGATAGAAAGAACCTGGGTCCTTGATGATATCATTGAGCCACTGTATAGGAGCTCATCCTCCCTCTCTGGAGGGAGTTCCTGTTATGTGAGATAATGTATTTTCTTATCATTGCTGAATTTAAGGTGTTCTGTTACTAGTATCCAAAAGCATGCTGTACCTCGGGTCCCAGGCTCCCCTGCCTGTGTCTCTGAGGCTGACCTCTGTCCATATGCACCTGTGCAGCTCTCCTCTTACCTAGTAGGACACCCACTTTGTTGGCAATCTGGTTATGGCACTGTAGCCCTCTTTCCCTCTAGCCCCAGGAAACCAGTTTTAGACTTTATACCATGTCTTAGACCTTGGATCCCTCAAACATAACTTGTACCCTTTTGCATTGCATCCACATCTTTATAACTGAGGCTAAACAGGATCTTCCTACATCCTGGGTGTTCTTTAGCTCAGCTGCCCTTTGTCTGGTCCCCTGGCCTATTTCAGCAAAAGATCAGGCAGAAGCTGTTACACATGTTGAGACTGGCAAGGCTGTAATCCAGAAACTGAGTCCAGGCCAGAGTTTGGGACCATGAGGAAGGGGAATGAAAGATGGTGGCTTAGGACCAAGAGCACAGGTGGCAGGTCATGGAGGAAGCAAGAGCTCAGCAGCCTGTTTGGATAAAAAACAGTGCAAGGTATGGAGGCAGGTCTGCCAGCTCGAAAGAGTTGGGCAGAGCTGGGCACCCCCTTTAGACACCCAGCATGCCCCTCCCCATCCCATCAGTCCCCACCCAGTGTCTTGTGTAGATTTCAAAGTTCCCCTGCAGAAACTACCTGGACTCTCCCTAGTTATGGTGGTTCAGATTTTGACTCCAAGTCAGCTCAACATCTTTACTCCTGCACTGGGTGCTGGAAATACCATGATGAATAAATGACAGCTCCTGCTTTCCAGGAGCTCATTGTCATCAAAATGGTCTGCAGTCCCTGCCCCTAGTCTTGCAGAATCTGTCCCTATCCCCCATCCCCAAAGCCGGAACAGCATCCTCTTCTGTCTGCATTCTCTTTTCCTTATGATTTCACTCAATATTCACCTCTGCCAGGATGTTTTCCCTCACTCTCACCATTGGGCACATTTTATGCCATTCCAGCAACCCTTGGAAATTTCTTATTGAACTCTGTCCAGCTGGGATTAACACAGTATGTGTCCTTTCAGCCTTGAGAGTTACGGGGATGTGTGTGCGTGTGCGTGTGCATGTGCGTGTGCGTGTGCGTGTGTGTGTGTGTGTGTGTTTTCACCTCATTCTAGCCAAAAGCCACGTCCGCCAATACGTGGTCACCTGAACAAATTTGGAAGGCCTCCAGCCTGAGCCAAGGCCCTCCTGCCCTTTACTCTCCCCTGAGCCCCAGTCCTGCTTTTCTAGAGGTTTCTCCTTGATGTTCTGCCAAGACCTCAGACTCATCACACCCAAAGCCATCCTTCCCAACCTGCTTTCCTATTTCCCCATTCTGGGCGTGTAACCACAGCAGCCACCGAGGCACACAGACTCAAGACCCCTGATCTGTTCCTCAGCAGCACATGCAAGCTGTCCTACAGCTGCAAACAAAACTCACAGACCCCATAGCTCCGTGAGAGCTGCCCCCTGTGAACAGCTGCTCAGTCACATCACACAAAACACACTCCTATGAAACTCACGCAAAATTCAGAGGCGTGGTCAGTCACACAAAAATGAAATCGGAACACACAGAGAGTTATGCAGAAGCTCAAGCCCTCCTGCAAAGTGACATCAAGTCACGTGTAATGATAAAGACATGCACACTCTACACAGACATGGTCCTGGGTGACAAGTTCTTCACGGGGAGCATTCTGGAGGAATGAAACATCGTAAAGTCCAACCATCTTGAACCCAGACCGAGCCCATCAATCCAGCTGGGGGAGGAGGGCAGGCATTGCCTTCCCCTTATGCCTGACAGCCTTGTGATTTGTGCCTGCTCCATGGGCCCTGGTGTCATTATTCACCCTCAGTGCCCACAACATGACTGCCTAGGCTGGCATGTTGCCTGATATGCTCCAGGCCTGCCTGTGCCTGTCCTCCTGGCCCCAGAGCCAAGTTGCATCCATGAGATGTGGGGAGTGGAGGTCACAGAAGGACTCAATCTCCCAGGAAAGAGGACCACAAGATGTTTCTATCACCCCTATGTCTTCCAGGATCCCCTATGCTGAGCACTTGGCCAGGGCCTCAAGGACAAATGCCTCTCTGCCCCCGGACCACAGTCAAATCCAAGCTGCCTTAAACAAATTGGAAAAGAGGGTCCCAGCAGCCTGAACCTGGGGTATAGGCACTGGTGGTTAGAATCCAGGCTTCTTGCTACACAGGCAACCTGGAAGCTACTGCTCCCATCACCTGCCTTCCCGTTCCCCCACTCCCAAACACACACACACACACACACACACACACACACACACACACACACACACACACACACACAGACTGCCCCAGCTATGTGTCTGCTTTCCTGAGGATGGGCAGTTCCTAAGCCAGTCCTGGGGCTGACGCTCACTGCCAGGGCAGTGGCAGTGTGGATGAAGAAGACAAGATGAATTATTTACGTATTAATGTGGTAGCGTGGGGGACCTGGGTAGGTGGCTGGAGGTGATGATGAGGCCGAGGGAACCCAGGCTGATAAAGAGCTGAAGTTACAAGACAACTTCTATTAACTTCAAAACAAGAAAGATTTTTTTTCTTAATTGCTGAGAGCTGGGAACAAGGCTGTCTTGCACATGTAGAGCCTTCTGGAAGGAGTTCTTTCTAATAATGCAGGCTCTGGCTCAGTCCCTCTAACATCCTGCCTCTGCCCATGAGGAGCAAGCAGGACCACAGTTAACTGGATTCCTTAGGGATTAGCTGCTAGCAGATTCTGGGGAATCTTGTCAGAACTGCTCTTTTGACTTATTGACATCCCTTTCTGTCTTGGAACATTATTTACTCTTGTTCCCTCACTAGTCCACATACGGGGAAAGATCGAAAAATCAAGTGCTGTTGGGATAGCTGACCAACCATTTGTAAAACAATAGAGCTGGAGTCATCATACTTCACTCTTTACACACAAATAAATTTGAAGGGATAAAAACATAAAGTGTAAAAAGTGAAACAACACAACTACTAAAGCAAAGTGAATATTTTTAGTATTTAAAGGAAAAGTGGCCTCTCTGTGCATGACATAAAATACAAAAGTTATAAAGGAAAAACCTGGTAGACTTATCCACATACAACTCAAGTACTTATGAAGGACAAAAAAATAAATAAGATTGAAAGTCACGATGAAGTAAAAAAAATTAGGAATAATATCTCTAATATATAAAAGAGTTCCTACAAATACAAAAAAAGATAACTATTCCAGTAGAGAAATAAGCAAAGAACACGATCAGACAACTCACAAAAGAAATATGAATGCCCATTAAGAATTAAGCATATGTTCTAGTTTAATACTGATCAAAGACCTTCCAATGAAAAATAGCATGAACTGTCACCTGTAAGGTGGACAAAAGCTGTTGTTTTTTTTAACTGACAAGAGGGTCTATCGTTGGCAATGGTGTAAGGAAAGAGGCTGTCTCCTACATTGTGTTCACGGATTGGAAGACAGTATTGTTAAAATGTCAGTACTATTCAAAGTAATCTACAGATTCAATGCAATTCCTATCAAAATCCAGATGACATTTTTGAAGAAATAGAAAAAGCCATCCTAAAATTCATATGGAAACTCGTGGGACCCCAGGTAGCCAAAACAATCTTGAAAAAGAAGAACAAAGCTGGAGGACTCAGACTTCCTGAATTCAAAACTTACTACAAATGTTTAGTAATCAAAACAATGTGGTACTGGCATAAAGATGTACATATGGACAAATGGAACAGAGTAGAAAGACCAGAAATAAACCCTCACATATATGGTCAAATGACCATACATATGGTCAAGAGTGCCAAGATGATTTAATGGGGAATGAACTGTCTTTTCAACAAATTGTGAAAACTGGATATCCACATGTAAAAGAACATCATATATAAAAATTCACTCAAAATGGGTCAAAGCCCTAAGTATAAGACCTAAAACTCTTAGAAAACATAGGGCAACACTTCATGACATTGGATTTAGCAATGATTTCTTGGATATGGCACCAAAGGCACTGGCAAACAAAGGAAAAAATAGGTAAGTTGGACTTCATAAAAATTTTTAAATTTTGTACATCAAAAGACAATGTCAACAGAGTAAAAAGGCAACACACAGAATAGGACAAAATATTTGCAAATTGTATATCTGATGAGATTAATATCCAGAATATATAGAGAACTCCTAAAACTCAACAACAGAAAAACAAGCAACTCAATTCAAAAATGGACAAAGGACTTGAATAGACATTTTTCTAAAGAATGTATACAGATGGCCAATAAGCACATGGAAAGATAATCAGCCTCACTAATCATTAGGGAAATGCAAATCAAAACTACAATGAGATACCTCTTCACACCCTTTAGTATGGTTACTATCAAAAAAACAGAAAATGACAAGTGTCGGCAAGGATGTAGATAAATTGGAACACTTGTTCGCGGTTGATGGGAACGTAAAATGGTATAGCCACTGTGGAAAACAGTAAGGTGGTTCCTCAAAAAATTAAAAGTAGAATTACCATATGATCCAGCAGTTCCACTTCTGGGTATTTACTCAAAAGAATAGAAAGCAAGGTCTCAAAAAGACATTGGTATACTCATGTTCACAGCAGCATCATTTACAACAGCTAAAATGTGCAAGCAACACAAGTGTTCATTTACCAATGAATGGATAAGCAAAAAGTTGTATATACATACAACAAAATATTATTCAGCCTTAAAAAGAAGGAAATTCTGACACATGCTACAACATGGATGAATCTTGAGGACATTATACTAAGTGAAATAAGCCAGTCACAAAAAGACAAATATCATATGATTCCACTTATATGAGGTACTTAGAATAGTCAAAATTATGAAGACAGAGAGTAGAATGGTAGGGGAGGGGGAGGGATAAATTAGGAGTTTGGGATTAACATATACACACTACTGTATATAAAGTAGATGATCAACAAGGACCTACTGTATAGCACAGGGAACTATACTCAATATTCTGTAATAACCTAAATGGGAAAAGAATCTGAAAAAGAAAAGATATATGCACATGCATAACTGAATCATTTTGCTATACACCTAAAACTAACACAACATTGTGAATCAACTATACTCCAATACAAAATAAAATAAACTAAAATTAAAAAAAAAAAGAAAGAAAGTAGAATGGTAGTTGCAGGAGCTGGGGGTAGGAGGGAATGAGGAGTTATTGTTTAATGGATATAGAGTTTCAGTTTTACAAGATGAAAAGCGTTATGGAGATGGATGATGGTGATGGTTGCACAACAGTGTGAATGTACTTAATGCCACAGAAATGTACACTTAAAATGATTAAGAAGGTAAATTTCACGCTCTATGTATTTTATCATAATTTTAAAATTGGGAAAAAATCTAAAAAAAAAACTGACCAGGGTGTCTATCAGTGGCAATTGTGTAAGGAAAGGGGCTCCCTTTACACTGCTGGTGACAAAGATGTGAACAGGTTCAGAATTTCTGGAGGCCAGAGAGCCAATGTACCCATAGCAGTAGCTAATATACACAGCCCTTACTACCAGGCATCATTCTAAGTGCTTTGCATATAATAACTAATTTCACCCAGACAGTAATCCTGCAAAGTAAATCCTATTATTATGCCCATTTTACAGATGAGGAAACTGACGCCCAGACAGGTTAAATAATTTGCCCAACGTCCCTTTACTAGGAAAGGGCAAAACCTATATTGAATCCTAGACATCCAGCTCTACTATGTCATACTAGACCAAAAATGTTAATTGTGCAAACCCTTTGTCCTAAAAATTCCACACCTAGGAATCAATCTTAAGGAGTTAATTAAGCAAGTGCACAGAGATGTATATACAAGGATGTGGCTCTCTTTTTCAAATATATTAGAGAAAAAAATAGGATCAATATAAATATCCATCAGTAGGAGATCTGTTGACTAGATTGTTACTTCCATAAAACAGAATGCTATGCAACCATTAAAAAGTTTGATGTATATTTATATTCACTGATACAGAAAGATTTCAACAACATATTGTTGAGTGAAAAAGCAGGTTGCAAAACAGCATGCATAGTGGGATCCCATTTAGGTAAAATTATATATATATCACTCAAGATCTGAGAGGATGTTCACCAAAACGCTAAAGGTTATTATCTTGAGATGGTGGGGACTTCGGGGAATTTTTATTATCTCCTTTCTTCCTTTCTTGTGTTGTTTGGATTTTGTACAGTGAGCGTATATTATCTTTGTAAACAGAAAAGGCAATTTTCAAAAATGAGCCTCCTGGAATTGGCATATCCTTATTTATACCTCTCCACACTTTGTTCAGCCAACCTATAATGAGAACCTACTAGTCATTAGGCTCGGGATTGGGAGGAAAAAGAGAGAAATGGACACTTCGAAGGTGTCAGGGGCAGAGACAAGGCCACAGTGGGAAAGATGGGGAGAGAGACTCATACATTCTGTTTGACTGAGACAGAAACTGGCCAGAAGCTGAAAGGCACCAAGAAGAGGAGCCAGTGAGGAGGGAAGCTGAGAAGGTGCAGACACAGGTACTTGGTATGGGCGCCATGTCTCGCTCCCAGGTTGGCTAATGCTGTCTGTCCTGTTAATGAAGTGAGTGATTAATAGCCAAGGGGATAGAGAGCTGGTATATGAGATTAATCCCAGTTAATGAATCCATTGTTAACGGCATTAAATAGCAACGGCGGGGGGGGGGGGGGCGGGGGTGGGAGGCGGCCTCCTCTCAGCACATCCAGGCCTGGGCTGGCTTTGCAGCCACCAGAGAGGGAGGCTTTGGCACGAGGCGGGAGAGAGTGGAGAGAAGGACTGGCGATGAACACGCGGATCTGTTGCTTTCCCCACGCTCTTTTGTGCTCGTCCCCATGCAGCCTTTGGCGGGCAGAATCAGCAGCCCCGTTTCACTGGGCCGTGAAGATGACAGTTTGCCCCGGCCCTGACTGCTCTGCCTTCATCTGACTCCAGGCCAGTCTCTGGCTTCCTGCCACTCTCCCTTTCAGGAGAAGCTGAGTGACAAGGCCCAAGGAGTGGGGGGGAGGGTGAGGAGAAGTGGTCACTGTCACTGGAGACAGGAGGAGGTGAAGGAAAAGAGGAGCTCTCCAAGAAGCAGGGCAGGGAGGGCCCCTCAGTGGTAACCTGGAGGCTCAGAAAAAGTGGACAGTGGAAGGGCTTGAAGGACAGCAGAGTCCGGGGATGAAGTGGCCTTCAATTCACTGCCTCACTTCCAAGGGACCCACGTCTCAGGACTGTCCTGAGGCAAAGCATCAAAGTGGAGAAGTCTGTCTGCCCAGGCTGCCTCTACCCTGATCCCAACCGACCACCCAGAGCCATCTGAGTGAGGGAACCTGGCTCACTCCTGCCTGTCCCCATGCCTCCCCAGCATAGAGATAACATTTCCTGAACCTCAGCTTGTCTAGGCTCGATGCTAGAAGCTGAGAATATGTTAAATTGTTTAACCTTCCCAATAACCCTGGGTAATAGGTATTCCTGTACCCATTTTACAGAAAAGGACACTGAAGCTCAGGGACAGACACTGTCTTGCCCAAGATTACACAGCAAGTTAGTGGAAGAGGCTGGATTTCAAATCAGTTCTGCCTGGCTCCAAAAACTATGCTCTCATTGTGAGCTGTAAGTCTGCCTTCCCCTGGACCAGTAGAACCTCAAAGTGCAGCCTCTACACCAGCAACAGCAGCAGTGGCAGCATCACCTGGCAATTTATTAGAAATGCATTTCTTGGGTGCCATCCCAGACCCACAGGAGGGTGGGGCAGTGACTCTGTTTTAACAAACCTGAACGGTTCTGAGACCCACTGCCCTATACAGCACTCCCATCTTGGGCAAGGGAAAAGCTCGTCCAGGGTGATGATGCCAGGTGAGCCTTCTGGGTCCTCCTGCTCTTCCAGCCCTGAAAATGCTGAAGCACCCGGGGACCCCTGCTCTCCTCCATCTACACTCTCTCTGCATGATCTCATCCTATCCCCTAGCTTTAGACATCTCTACGCTGACAACTTCCCAATTTGTATCTTCAGTCCTGACATCCTCCCTGAGCCCCCATCTCGTACATCCCACTACCTACCTGACATCTCCATTTAGATGCTCACGACATCTCAAAATTAAAGTGTATCATGATTGTCCCCAAACCTACTCCTTCCCATCTTCCCAATCTCAGTGAATGGCACCAACATTGACCCAGCTGCTCTGGCCCAAAGTCTTGGAGTTAACTTCTACTCCTCTCTTTATTTCATAGCCCACATCCAAACCAACAGGAAATCCAGTTGGTTCTATTTTTTAAATATATTTCGTATCTGACTGCTGTTGACCACCTCCAAATCTGCCACTGAGGTCGAAACCGGCTTTCTCTTCTCGCCTGGACTCATACAGTCATTCCCACTTATGCCCCCTACAGTCTTATCTGCACTCAGTGGCCAGAGTGGTCCTTTTAAACATAAATCTGAGGTTATGTCACTTTCCAGGTCAAACCCCTCCAGTAGCTTTCCAACAATGTAGAATTAAATCTTAGTTCTTACCTGACCTCCAAAGCTCCATACAATCTACACTTTCACATCCCTCATTTTTCTCCAACCTCATCCACTCTCTCACTACACCTGCCTGTCACACCACAATCTCACCACCCTTATTGCCCCACCTTGATTACGGCAAGCATGCTCCCACCTCAGGGCCTTTGCACGGGCTGTTACATCCGCTCAGAATGTTCATACAATTGCTTCATTCAATTCCCTGCTTAAAAGTCAGAGCGACCTGATAGTTACTCTGTTTTGTTTTCTGCACAGCATTCATTATGTCATAGATTTATTTGTTTTAATGTCTATCTCCCCTACCAGGCTGTAAGCTCCATGAGGACAGTGCCTTTCTGTTTACTCAGCAACCTGAAAGGTGTCTGCCATGGGAGCTGCTCAAACTGTATTTGCTGAATGAAGGAATGAATGAACTTCTGGGAACTTCTGTTTCCCCACCTGTAAAAGTAGGTGTGCTCACCTTATAAAGTACCTGTGAAAACTGAATAAATATGTTAAAATACATAGGTCGTGGTTGGCATAATGTGGATCCTCAAGATTTGTGTTATTTTTGGAGCTCACCTTCCTTCCCTTGCTTATGAATCCATGATGGCTCCATATTTCCTACCACTTTGAGTGTGAGCTTTGACCAGCCTAGCTTGGTCAAGGGTCGACGACAACCCAGTCTGCCTTCTCACTGTCCCCTGGAGGAAATCGCAACAATAAACACCCATCTGTAGGGTACTTTACAGTTTCTCCTACACTGACATCAAACAGTCTCCTGAACCATCCAGTGAAGTTCGTACCAGTATGCCCATTTACAGATGAGGATACTGACACCAACAGTGTGAGTGATTTACCCACCAAGGTAGCTTCAGGGCGTGGCCAAGATGGAAATCGCCCCTACAGTCATATGAGGACAACTCCCCTGCTCTTTCTCCTGTTTCAGGATGCCTCTCCCCTGAACACACGTCCTCACTCCTGACCTTTCAGCTATGCCTGGACTGCCCTCTCCTCGGCTCCAAGTCTCAGTTCCACTCTTGCTCTGAAATCCAGCTTGCCTTCTTCTGGAAGCCCTCCTGGCTTTCTCCTTCTCCTCAGAGCTTCTCTAGTACTGGAGTCTGTGCTCTGATGGTCTCCTGTGTGTTTTCTCTCTTCAATTCCAAGAGCAGTGACACATGATTTTTAAATTATGTTTGCCCTATCGGCAAACAGATCAGAGAGATAAAGAAGAAAAAGTCGAAGTTCCCCTTTGCTGCCCGCTCCCCAATCCCACCCCTCTTCCAAGTAACCACTGCCAAGAGTCTGGCCTGACCGCTGGAGCCCCTTCCAGGCATTTACACACCAACACTAGCTCGTACGCTAACAACGATGCTGAATAGATGGGATCATAGCACACCTATTCTTCAACTTGATGTTTTTGACTTGGTGATGTGTCCCAGTGATTGTGCCACGTCAGCACTTACAGACTCCCTCCTAAAGAGCTGTAAGACAGTGGACACCCCACGATTTATTTCACCACTTCTCTATTGAAGGACGTTGGGATTGTGGGCAATTTTTCCTACTGGAGAGCGCCACCCCCCTCACCCTGCGCACCGGCAGCCGGTACGTATGTACCTCCCAAAGCCCAGGTACGTGTGTGCGTTTCTGCGGGAGGGAGTACTAGAGTGGAGTTGCAGGGGGAAGGCCGCCCCTTCGAAGAGGCTGGGCCCGTCTGTACTCCACAATGACCCACTCTGACCCCAGGCTCCGAATTCACAAAGAACTTCCGCCAGCACTATTGTAAATGCCCCTCACAAGAACCCTGAGAGGTAGTAACATTAGTACCATTTTACAGGCGAAGACTGGAATTCAGCCCCATCCTGTCACTCTCCAGAGCTCATGCTCAGATCCAGTTCTGTGCAGACAAGACAGGTCCCCAGACCCTGGGAGTGGTGCTGGGGGCAGGTGGGCGCTTCAGGAGTCCCAGCGGGGTCAGGACACCAGAGGAGCACCACGTTCACAGGTGGGGGAATGTAGAGGTGAGGCACTTGGTGGGAGCTCAAAAGCCCAAGGAGGGGCTTTCTTCCCACTCCTTCCATGGCTCGGAGGAGCCTGGGCTCAGGCTGAGAAGCAGGGCTGCTATGTTGCCATGGAGACGGAGGGATCCTCTCTCCCTCACAGCAGGAATCTCAGTGATTGGGGGCTGGGGGTGGAAAGAGGATGTTTCCCTGGCAGCACCAAGGGCTGGGGCTAGGATGCTGGTCACTCCACTCCTCCTCTCTCCCTTCCTTTCTCCTCCCACCCCGCACCATGGAGGCCAGCAGCCAGCAGGAGGTGTGGTGGGGGTGCCGGGGGCGCTGGTATAGACCAGGAAGGAACACAGGCAGTTGTGGGGCTGGGGTGAGTGGGGAGTCGGGGGCTCCCACAGGAAGCTACAGAAAGTCCCTCCTTTTAGACCTCCTATGTGTCAGGGGCCCCGTCCTGCCCGGAGCCCTGCCCAGGTTCTCTTCCAGAACAGAGAAGACACCCACTCGGGAGGTCATGCAGTCAACCCCACTCTCTAGCCCGGCCCACCCACACTGACCTGAGGCACACGTGCATGTGAACTACTTACACACACACACACACACACACACACACACTGCCAGCCACTCCCATGCAGAGTCACACACTGATATGCTCATACCTTGACATGTCCACACACTCATTCAAACACAGTCACTCCCAGACACGGAGACCACATGCACCTGCTACCCACACACACACACACACACACACACACACACACACACTGCCAGCCACTCCCATGCAGAGTCACACACTGATATGCTCATACCTTGACATGTCCACACACTCATTCAAACACAGTCACTCCCAGACACGGAGACCACATGCACCTGCTACCTGATGCACAAGTGTGGTCGCGTATTCACGCACGCGTGCAAGCACACATCCTCTCTCCGCCTCTGTGATGGATCGTCAGTCCTGGAAGCTCCTCTCTTTCCTCTTCATATCTCCTGCTCACTCTCCCTCTTCTCTGTCTCTCCCCTGCTCCCCCCAGCCCTCAGCCTGTCCTTGGCAGGAGCCCTGCCCTCTGGGCTCAGCCCTGGAAGGAGATGCTGTCATTTCCAAGGGAGGAGATTCTCAGACACAGACAACACTCAGCCTTGAAAAAGCAGGAAGGGCTGAGGCGGGAGGCGATACCCCATCTCCCTCCCTCCCTTTCTAGATGATACTCCTGCCTGATCCTGGCTGGACTGAAGAGCAGCAAAAGCTACCCCCCTCCCCAAACAAAAACCTCCAACAGTAAACAAAATTGTGAATATCCAGATAACAATGGTTAATCATTGGCAGCTAAGCGGCTAATTATTGAGGGCTGGAGTAGCAAGTACTAGGCTAAGTTCACGGTCCCACTTATTCCTCATATCAACCTCCAAGGCAGGCAATATTTCTTTCACAGAGAAGGAAACTGAAGCTTAGAATGCTCATGTAACTGCCAAGTGATGGATCTAGGCCTCAAACTCAGGTCTGCCAGACTCCAGTGATCCCTAACCAGGGGACCCCTAACCTTCAACTGCCAGGGTTCCATGAACTGAGCAAGGGCCACTTTGATAGGAGATCTGGGGTATCAGCTGGATGACTGGCACAAGAAAGCAGACAACTGCTGGTTGAAATCAATTACTAGACATCTCTCTCCTTAGGGTCCTTTGGTCATTCTCTGCCTCCCATGTAGGGGGCTTTCACAGTGGTCTCTGGAACTCGAGTCCCCTGCTCTGTGTCTGGACTTCTCTGTTCAGCCTCTCCTCTTGGTGTCACTAGTTTGCTCATGCTTCCAAACCCACAATTGCAGACCAATTCTTTCGCAGAGAATTGTTCTTGCTCTTTTTCCCTTCCGAGCTGCTCCAGCCAGGCCCAGAGAGCTAGTGGGTCCGACTCCAATGGCTCCTCAAGGTGTTATAAACACAACTTAGTTAATTCCTTAGAGGAATTCTGCTCTCAGTTACTATTTTTTTTTTCTCCCTGCTACACTGAGATTATATCTTCCTAGCTTTTTGAAGGTAAAATGTTCTTTTCTTTTTAGTGTCCTTACTTGACAAAATTTTAAGTTGCCAAATTCTATGAATTCCACAATTTTTTAAAAAACATAAGGGTCTGGAAACTACTGATTGCCTACTAGTTTAATCCAATCCTTTATTTTCACAGACTGGAAAAATGAATCCAAGAGAAGAGGCTTGGCTTGTCAAAGGATCAGCTTTCTTTGTGAGTTGCACAAACTCTGGGGTCAAAGACCTGATTCAAAGCCAGCCCGGCCACTGTGTGACCACAACTGGGCAAGACCTATGTGAGCTTCAGTCCGCATCTCTACAATGGGCTGATCGAGAATCGAATAAGACACTGTGTGGTTAACACTTGGAAACTATAAAATGCTATTAAGGTTAGCTGTCATGTAACCCTTCAGCTGCAAAGCTGGAGCCAGAATTCAGGCTGCCTGACCTTGGCTTTGTCATTCCTCAGTGTGTTCAAGTGGGACGAGGGTGGCTTGTGGACTCAGAGACCTGGATCAGACCTCAGCTCCTCCATTCACTAACTTGCAACTGTGGGGAACATAACTCAGGTCCACAATGGTTCTTCATCTGAAAACAGGGAATTATAATACTTAACTTGTGCTTGATGGAATTAAACAAGCTAATATACGGGAAGGGGCCTGCGCATGGCTGCCTGACAATAAGTCAGTGTTTTCTCAACTTCCCCCTCAAACTCTTCCCTCCAGCTGTCATTCTCTGAATTTCTTCAGTGGTGACCAACCTCTGCTTCCTTTGAAGGAAGATTTGGTTTTGGAAAGAGCCCGAGGTCACTGAGAGGCTTGTCTGGCCAGAGAGGCAGACGGTTAGTAATCAAGCTCAGGAAGGAACACCCTTTGGATGTGCCGATGGGTTTCAGCTCTGCGAGGGGGAGGAAGAGCTTCTCCCCCAGTGCCTCCAGAACCATCTCTGAGGGAGGCTGGCCTTGCTGGGGGGCTCGAAGTCCCACTCTGCAGGGCCACTCCTGGAGGCCATCGAGGGAAGCAGGCCCACACCTCCCAGGATGGGGGTGGTCAGCATGTGTTGGCATCTCCGAGGGGATGCTTCTGGCCTCTGTGACGCCCTCTCTTCCTTGCCACGCCAGATGTCAGAGCCAAGATGACACATCATCCAGTCCACTCCCCCATGTTTTTTAAATGAGAGAACTGAAGCCCTTCCCTCCCCCACCTGTTCCCTGATGGACAGAAGTAAAGCTTCCAGTGCGACTCAGAGACTGACCTTGATGATATCCAGCCCAATGTTCTCTCTCTTTCCCACCCCACTTTACAGATAAGGGCACGGAAGGCAGGCAGAGAAGAGCCATGTGCGCAAGGCAGCGACAGGACCGCTGCCCAAGACTCCTGCCCCTCGGCCAGTGTTCTTCTACTACCAAGAGACACAGTTTTCTATCAGAGGAACAAATGACTGCTCTCCCAGCCTTTCCTGAGAACATCCACAGAGGCAGAGGAAGGAGGGCCAGCCCAGGAAGAAACGCTGGGAGGAGTAGAGGCCACCCAAGTGGGTAGCACTTCATGCTTTCATCACAGGTCTTGCCCGGGAGCATTTCATCAGCAGAGGAGCCAGCTGGGCAGCAGCTCTGTCCCTGACCCCCAGGGTGACCCGACAAGCCCCCTCCTCTCCGGCCTTCAGCGTCCCCATCTGGAAAAGAGAATGGGTGTTGCACTGCATACACCCCTGGCTCTTCACCCCACGACCCCAAGGGCTGCAGCCCCCAGGGTCCCATAGCAGGACGGGACGGCCAGGGTGGCCGGGCTGCCCTGCCCCACTAGCTCCCGTGGCGCCCTCTGGTGGAACAGCAGAGATCACCAGCTACAGAATTCCACCTCAGACTCCCACTTCACTAGTTTCCAGTATTATCTTTGCCCCTCGGTCCCCCCCAGATCTTCCGACCCCCTTTGGCAGCTGCTGCTGGGGCTCAGACGAGTTAAACTGCACCACCTAGGGGCACTCAGCCTCCACTGCAGCTTTGTGGAGGGAAGAAGGCTGGATGGGGGCTTCCCTGTCTGCCTACCAGAGCTGGCTCTTCATCTTATTTGTCTTCCCTGTCCTCACTGCTACCTTGAGGAGGGCAGGTCAGGGATTTTGAAGACCAGGAAACTGAGAAGGTCAAGCAGCAACCATGTGGCAGAGTCCAAACCAGAGCTCAGGCCTCCTGATTCTAGCAAGCCTTTTTTGCCTTTTTTTTTTTCTTTTTCATATTCCAAGGGCATTTCTGGGTGGAGTGACCCTTAACACGTAAGAGATGAGTACGTCTTCAACCACTGCTCTTCAGTGGGGCAGAAATAGCCTTAAATCGCTGTGACCCTTCTTTTGGTTGTTTCCAGAGGGATTTGGGGAGGAGCGGGGTCCGGGCTGTGGGGAGGCCCGGAGGAAACACTGGGGGCTTGGACAGACTAGGGGTCAAGCCCTGGTTCTATCAAGGACTCGGCTGGGCCATCCCGAGCCCACTTCTGGGAGAATCTCTGAACTACCTGCGAGGTGGAATTAACTTTTTTAACTGGGTTCTTGAGGGGATTAGCAACGAAGTATGAGAAACACCGGACACATGGCAGGTCTGGTCTCAGCAAGTCCATCAGAGCCATCCTGTCTCTCCTCCACCAGAACCTGGCACTCCCTCCAGCCCAGAGGAAGAGCCAAAGTCCCCACGGCAGCCTTGAGGCCACTTGGGATCTGCCTCTCCTCCCCTCCCCTCCCCCACCCCTCCCCCGGCCTCCTTGCTATTTTCCAAACATCTGGGTGCAGGGGGCCACAGTCCTCTCTGTCTGGAACGACATCAGCATAACCTGCTCTCTCACTGCCTTTGGGTTTTTACTCAAATGTCACCTTCCGGTGGGGGGGGTCTTCCCTACCCAAAATTTCAACATCCCCCCCCTCCCCGCCTTCCCTGCACAATTTCATTTTTTCTCCTCTTGCATTTGTTAGCATCTAGCATACTATCTATACCTGACTTACCCCTCTTAGCCTTTACCCTATTCCATGTATCTTATGCTGAGTTCTTGGCATATAGTCGGGGCAAAATGTGTGGGTGACTGTTCAGATCATAATTTTTAAAAGAAAGAAAAAACCAGGGCACTGACCCCGCAATGCATCTTGGAAGCTCAGAAAATAATGAACGGATAAGACTTTTCTGTCTATAAAACCTTTTCCTAGGAAACAGTCAGTCTTGTCCCCAGGACACTGGGAGGAGCCTGGGGAGCGTGCTCACTTTATAGATGAGGAAGCAGAGGCTCTGCCACACAAGGGCTTGTGTCTGGGTGGTCGCGCAGCTGCTAAGGGGGAGAGCTGGGAGAGCCCAGTCTGCGGGCTCAAAAGCCGCAGAGCTTTCTCCTTACCACATTGCAGTGGCTCCCATGGAGCCGGGGACCTGGAAGTCCTTACACTGAAGCACTTGGTTGAAGGGTTGTTCTTAGCATAAGCACAGTACTTAAGTGGCCACCCAGTCAGCTTTCGGAGGGCTATCCCAGGGGACAAGCAGAGCCTTTCTTAATGTGTGTGAAAGCTTATTGGGCACCAACTCTACAGCAAGACCATGAGACCAAGCAGGGGCAGAGAAAGCCAGACTGCTCAGACCAGTGTGGTTCCTTCCCAGAGCAGAATCCACTTCTGTCAGAGGAGCCCAGGGCAGTGGATGGACTCGGAGAGGATCAGTGACGTGTCCGGGAGGGAGGCACAAAGCAGGACACAGGGATCTTGGGCACTTGCTGCACGACCTTGGCCTTGCCACTGTGGGGTCGTTTCCCAGACGTCTCTCCTGTCTTCTGGGCCACAAGGCATCCGTGCTCACCTCTGGCATGGCACCCAACACGCTGTCAAGATATTCAGCCTTGGGAATTCCCTGGCGGTCCAGTGGTTAGGACTCTGCCCTTCCACTGCAGGGGTCACAGGTTCGATCCCTGGTTGGGGGAACCAAGATCCCGCATCCCGCACGGCCAAAGAAACAAAGAAAAGATATGTCAACCTCCCTCTCTCCTTAAGCCAGTGGTTCTCAACCAGTGGGGATTTGCCCCCAAGGGACATTTGGCAACGTCAAGACATTTTTGGTTGTCACAGTTGGAAGGATGTTACTGGCACCTAGTGGGTAAAGCCAGAGACGCCGCTCTACATCATATAATGCGCAGCCTCCCACAAGAATTAACCGGCCCCAAGTGTCAAGAGCACTACTGTGGAGGAACCTTGCTCTAGACTGTGAGCTCTTGGAGGGGTAGGAAGTGTCAGATTCTCCTCTGCACAGCCAGTGCCCACCGTGGCACGTGTGAAGCCATCCAGAAGTGGTTGCTGATAGATGAAGGCCAGACCAGGAAACTCTGAGTCTCCCTGACTCTGGGAGTATATGATTTAAAACACCTGACTCTACCCTGCAGGCCCCAACCTGCTTCTCATTAGCTGGGCTAATGGGCCTGGGGTTGGAGGCCAGAAGCCCCCGGGAGAAGGGGCTCAAATCACCTTTGCCTGTGGTGCCACTTCTCCCTGAGGTTCACAGTCCCCACCCCAGCTCTGTCCCCAAGTCACACCTGTCTCAGAGCCGGCGCTGGGCTTTAGAATCAGACCAACGTGTGTTCAAACCTTAGCTCTCTTCTCTCTCACTCTCTGTGCCCTTGGATGTGACCCCTCTCCTCCCTCCCTCGACTGTAAACCAGGAGCACAATCCCTGACCTGTGCCTACTGGGCTTTTGTGAATATGTGTAAAGTACTGGACTGACATGAAAAAATCTTCCTATTGAAGGTGAGAGGTTGGCTGTTTCCAGTTGGAGAATCCTGAGTTTCAGGGGCCCGCCTGGAGAGGACGGCTTCTTGGAGAATCTCTGTTAACCACGGTCCCAGTTGGGCTACGGCCAGTGGGATGCTAGAGGAGCAGGATCTGACCCAGATCAGCAACAAGCCATGGTGATTGGAGAAGACGTGCGGGGTAAAGAAGCAGCCCCTTGAGAGCAGGGAGATGCCTGTGCTGTTTGCTGGCACGTCCCCGGTGCTCACCGTAACATCTGGCACCTGGAAGGCTTTCAGTGAACACTGGCAGAACAAGTGTATATTCACTGTTCCTCCTGAAGGAGCCCCTCTGTGTCTGTGCCCCATCCTAGCCTTGTACAGATCCCACTGAATCCCCATAACACCCCCACAGGGAGGAGATACATCCTCTATTCACAAAGGAGCCAAGGCTCACAAGGTGAAGCCTCGTGCCCGGGGTCATCTAGCTCAGAGGTGGCATCTCTGTGATTTGAGCTCAGATCCGTCTCTTACCAAAGCCCACAGCCTCTCCCCCAAACAGCCCGCAAACCCTCTATCCAGGGGTCAGAAGCTCTTTTGAGAAGCAGTTCTAGAAGTTCCCTCCAACCCCAAAGACTCCATGTTGCATTGTGGAGAGAAACCAGGAGCCAGCTGGATTCTCACCTCTCCCCCTCCCCCGTCCCAGCCCCCCACCAGCCTCATCCTCACCAGTGTCAGGGAGTTCCTGGAGCTGGGAGAGACTCTAGCCAGCACCCATCACCATTCCTGGCAGAACCTCTGGAATCGAGGTCCAGGAATCTGCCCTTCTCACCAGCAACCTCTGAACCCTATTCCAGAACCTCTGCAATGGTTTAACGCCCTGAGCTACACATGCACGTAACGGCGTTCAAGGCTGTGCACCTCCCCCGGCATTTCCTATTCCAGCTCCTGCCAGTCTCTTCAAACACGCGATGTCCCACCTCACAGGACGCTGTGCTCTCGCTAGCACCTGCTGGCACCCTCACACCTCTGTGAGCACGTGCCTTTCCCTCTACTGGGTATGCCTTTGCTCGTCTTGTCAGCCTAGCAAATTCCTTCTCAACCTGGACCAGCCGATCCATTAGGCATGGCAGGGCACGGTGCGTCGGGCTCGCAACACCTATAGGGACCCGCGGAAATGTTTTCATTTCTTTTCAAATCAGAAGGAAACAAATTAACTTTTAGGTCAAAGAAAATGTCTTAATACCGTATGTACTATTAATATCTTGTCTTTATGCCAGCGAGGTAGCAAAATATACTTTTTAATTGTATGTGTGTGGGCATCACTTGTGCATCATTTAATTTTAATAGTGTGTACTTGCACTTGTGCATGTGTGCACGCACACGTGTGTGTGTATATGGGTGTGTGTGTGTGTGTGTGTGTGTGTGTGTGTGTGTATGTATGTAGGAAGAGGTCCATGAAGGCAAAACTGTCTAGGACCCACGAAAGTCATAATGCGGGCCTGTCCTCAACCTTTCAACAAAGCTGTTGAGTCACTTCCTCTAAGAAGTTGTACCCGGGGCACACCCCCAACAGAACTGTCCCTTCTCTGTGTCTCCACTATCCATTTTCATGCTTAGCATATGGTATTACAATCGTTTGCTACCTGTCTTTCCGTAGGGTGGTGAAGTTTGTAAGGGAAGAGGTGTATCGTGTACATGCCGGTGTCCCCAGCACGTAGCTTTGGGTATATGGCAGGTACTCAGCAAATGCTACCAAATTCAGTTGAAGCTCCTCAATACCAATAAGGAATAAAGGCCTCACTTCCCCAAGTCAGCCAATAACATACATAGCAGAGCTGTTTCTGATCACCTGTTCATTCAGATATGCCCATTATATGTGGCCACTGTCCAAAGCAGCAAGAATCACTCAGTAGTAAAGAAAGCAAACATGGTCCTGCCCTCAGGGAGCTTGTATCTGACTGCCGCACCTGCCAGCCTCTACCCCTCCTACTCCCCCATCATCTTCCCATCCTGCCCCACTGATGCTCCCCCAGTGCAGGGATAAGGAAAGAAAACGCTGGTAGGGCAACCTCCTTCCCCTACCTGCTCCAGCCCTGCAGGCTCCACCACCTCTCCCAAAGGGACTGCATTCCACCTTCTCACCCTCCTGGAAGGTGATGACTCCAGTCCCACGTGCTTGTTAATTTCAAGCTCCGTTTCCTGCTTGACTGACCTACTTTCTGCTCTTTCCCCACGTGGCTGCCCAGCAATGCTGGGTCTCTCCCACTCCTGGGGCTGGGTTTCCTCAGCCTCTCCCTCTCCCTGCAGCCAGGTATCCCCTCTGAGACCTCAGTTCTCCCCACTCCCACCCTGGAGCAGAGGCTTCCTTGGCCTGGGGAAGGACCAGCAGAGGTCCATAGATACCGGCACAGCCCTGGATTCGAATATCAGCTTCAACCCCTCCCAGGCGCGGGGTCCTGAGCAAGTCATGGCCTAATCTGAGCCTTCTGTGTTTCCTCACCTATATGGGAATTTGCCCTGCAGGGTGGTATAAGAAGACAGCATCTGTAAATGGACGGGCATCACAAGCACAGATTCAGAATTATCCTTTATCCCAGCCCCACCCGTGGACCCGCTGCCCTGGCTGGAATTTCACCATTTCTTTCTTTTCTTTTTTTTTTTAACTTTTCATTTTATTTTGGAATATAGCCGATTAACAATGTCGTGATAGTTTCAGGTGCACAGAAAAGGGACTCAGCCATACATATCCATGTATCCACTCTCCCCCAGACTCCCCTCCCGTCCAGGCTGCCACATAAGACTGAGCAGAGTTTCCTGTCCTATACAGTAGGTCCTTGTTGGTTATCTGTTTTAAATATAGCAGTGTGTACATGTCAGTCCCAAACTCCCTAACTATCCCTTCCCTCCACCATTCCCCCTGGTAACCATAAGTTCGTTCTTTAAGTCTGTGAATCTGTTTCTGAGAATTTCACCATGTCTAGAGAAGACTGGTCCATCCCCCTCTGCCCACAGGCGTGCCACTGTCCTTCCTGGACAAGCGCTTTTATCCACCTCCTGCCCTTCTCCAAGGCCAAGAGTAGGCTATGCTCCTTGGCCTCAGCCCCCCTAACCACAGTGGCCTGTATTTCTTTATACCCACTCAGCATTAATTGGAGGCAGAGCTTCTAACTGGTAATCCTCATTTGGCATTCATCATAGAGACTTACATCTGGGCTTTCCTGGGAGAGCCCCAATGTCAAATATCCTGCCTTCCCATTCCCATGAACGCACGGAAGAATAATAATAGCTAACATTCACTGTGGCCTACTCTGAGGCAGGCACTGTTCTTGGGCTTTGATGAATCAACTTCTTAACCTTTACCATGATTCTAGGAAGCAGATACTATTATTACTCCCGATTTTCAGTTGGGGAAACTGAGACACAGAGAAGGGAAGAAACTTGCCCAAGGTGGTGGGGCTGAGATTGGAACCAAGGCTGACTGGCTCCCTGGCTCCAGCCCTAAGCCATTCCCGATGGCAGCCAGACTGCAGGCTACAGTCACCTGCACTCAGAACTGGCTCAAAAATCCCTTGGTCAAACAAAAATGTGGCACACACTTTATGTAAATTTCCATATGGCAAATGGGACTGATAGCCTTCTCTGGATTCTCTTCTCTCGGGCGGGAGTTCATGGCAGAGTGGGGGGTTTCTAGAACTTTGTACTCTCTCCAGTACAATGGGCTGGAACTAGGGAGCTCTGGGTGGTATGTACACATCTGGAAGGCTCATGTCCCTGCCAGCTCCCAGCAGGTCAGACTGCATGGATGCTCTTCTGAAGGGTGTGTGTTGGGTACGCAGAGGGCACAACGATCATCTAATCCACTCTGAGGAGGACCAAGGACACTGCATCAAGGGAGTGGGGCAGCACCTGGCTTCGGAAGTGCAATGCAGAGATGCAGAAACATCAAGCAGGACCTGTCCACGCTGCAAACTCCATTTGTAACCACAGCCGGGAGGGGGGACAGGGCAGCCACGTGGTTGCAGTGCAGAGTGTGCTTTCCAACCCCACCCCACCCCCCGGCACAGCAGTGGGGTCCTGAGCTTAAGGAAAGGTGCCTGGACAGGGTCTGACCTCTCCGGGGAGTCAAGGGGAGGGGAGATGCTGAAGCCCTCCAACTCTTGAGCGGAGAACTGTGGAAATGACTTTTTATCCAGCAAAGTTCATGTAGTTTTAATAATGGATATTTGTTTCTGATTATAAAAATAAAACATGCTTATTACAAACATTAAGAAAAGTTTCAAAAGTCATCTATAACCTCACAATCCAGAAATAAAAACTGTTAACACTTTGGTGCCTTTTCTTGAAGCCATTTTTCCATGCCTATGTATCTTTACATCATTTGGACTGTAACAGCATATCATGAGTATTTTCCCATTCTGAAAACTCTCCAAACTATGATTTTTAATGATTTTGTATTGTTTGTTCCTTTGGGACATCTTGCAACATACTGAGCTATTCTCTTCTTGTTGGATATTTAGGTTATTTTCTATCAACCCCGTTTCCAAACTGCAATGGCTATTGGAGAAAGAAGATATACTACCCAGTCTTTTTGACTGAAAGAATAAACGAACAGGTTCAGTCCAGAAGTTAAAGGCTCTGAACAAGTCAGAGAGAGGAGTTTGGATCTGATGCTGTGGTTGCCAGCAGGTGGAAGGTCTGGAACTGGCCATCAGAATGCTCTTTGAGCTCTCCCAAGGCAGGCTTCTCCAAAGCCTTGCCCTTCTCACATGTTGGTAAAGGAGCTCTCCCTCCCCCGGGACTGGCCTAAGGGACAAAGCCCTGCAGGAACCCCGGGGAATTTGCCAACCAATCTTCCCTGGTGGAGCAGGACTGAAAGAAGCACTCGCTCTACTTTTTACAGCATTCAAAAGCAGAACTGTCAAAAGCTGGCCCCCAAATGCTCATATTATGTGGGAGAAAGTCTTGGGGAGAAAATGAAGAAGGAGGGGAATTATGCAATTGAAAACATGTACAAATCCAGACAGAATAATGAAGCACAGACACAAGATTTTGCACTCAATGGAAACTGCATTTAGCCATGTTTTGTGGTTTGAGAAGGAGAGAGAGACTGACTTGAGACAGATGGAGATACACGGGGTGAGGAGAAAGAGGGGAAAAAAGAAAAGAGACAGAGATGCAAGGAGAGAGCCAGCAGCAGCCAGGTGGGGTCCCACGGAGCAGAGGAGAGGGAGGATTGGGGCTTGGGGTAAATGGCTTGTCTTCTCCCTGTCTCATCTTCCGTCTTGATGCCTGGGTCTGCAGAGGGTTGGCCCCATGGGTCCCAGGGCCTACACTAGTCCTGACCTGGGAAAGAAGGAAACCGAGAGACCTCCACCCCACATCCCCCAATCTGGGGGCTTGGGATTTTTTTTTTCTATATATATTTTTATATACTTTCTGTATTTCCAAGTTTTTTTCAAGACTGACCACTGATGGAATACTACTTAACCATAAAAAGGAACCAACTATTGCTACATGCAACAATGGATCTCAAAGCATTACTCTGAGTGAAAAAAGTCAGTCTCGAAAGGTTACCTACTGCAAGATTCCATTTATATGACATCCCAGAAATGACAAAATTGTAGAAATGGGGAGAAGATTTGTGATTGCCAGCGGTGAGGGATCATGGGAGGAAAGTGGATGGGTGTGACTATACAGGTAGCTCAGGAGAGCTCTATGTGGTACACTCTGTCTTGAGTGCAGTGGTGCTTACACAAATCTGTACCTGTGATAAAATGACACGAACTATACACACACAATGTACCAATGTCAGTTTCCTGGTTTTGATATGGTACCATTGGGGAAAACTGGGTGAAGGGTCATGTGACCTCTCTGTACTATTTTTGCAACTTCCTGTGAATCAATAATTCTCCATTCTTCCTGTGAAAATAAAAAGTTACCCAAATAAAGTTAGCAAGAAACAGATCACATATTATTCTTAATCTTTTTTTTTTTTTTAGTAAATTTACTTATTTATTTATTTTTATTTTTGGCTGCATTGGGTCTTTGTTGCTGGGTGTGGGCTTTCTCTAGTTGCAGCGAGCTGGGGCTACTCTTCGTTGCGGTGCACGGTCTTCTCATTGCAGTGGCTTCTCTTGTTGTGGAGCACGGGCTCCAGGCACACGGGCTTCAGTAGCTGTGGCACGTGGGCTCAGTAGTTATGGCTCAAGGGCTCTAGAGCACAGGCTCAGTAGTGGTGGCGCACTGGCTTAGTTGCTCCGCGGCATGTGGGATCTTCCCGGACCAGGGCTTGAGCCAGTGTCCCCCGCATTGGCAGGCAGATTCCCAACCACTGCGCCAGGGAAGTCCCACATATTATTCTTATAATCAGAAAAGTTGTCTCAAAATGTTAAGTGCCGCGCAGATGAAAGCTAAAATAGTCATGACAATATGTAATTACCTAAGGGTTATAATCCACATAGAAATTCTTGCTTAAGCAGAAATCCTCCTGGAGAATAGAAGGCTGAACAGAAACCAATTGGAGGATTTGGAGAAAGCATGGCGAAGAGGGTAGTGCTGTCTGCCTCTTCTTGGCTGTGTGGCTGTGAGCAAGTCACTTCACCTCTCTGAGCCTAGATTCCTCATCTGTAAAATGGGTTCCCATACAGATTAAAAGAGACAGCACTCTGAAGCATATAGTGCTCCATAAATATGAAGTCCCTTCATTTCTCGAAGCAGCCACAAGTACACTGGCCTGCAAGGACCTTGCCTTCAACTGCTGGGGCCAGCAAGGGAGATTAATGCTGAAAGGGCCATTAAGAAAATCCTTTGAATGCCACCAAGTACGCTATAGAATGTCTTATATGCTACCAATCATGCTATAAAAGTTTTTGAGCCCCACCACAATTTGGGGGAAAAAATACCCATTTTTCCCCGAGAAAGTCTTTCTGGCCTTATATTTACCTTTTAGAGTAAATTTTAAGGGCATCACAAATGTGGTAGCATTGAGAAAAAATGCTATGGCTTTAAAACACAGACAAAAACAGCAATCCCGTTAGTATTTCTAAATTATAAAAGAAGAAGGTAAATCTCACTGCTATGGCAACTGTAAAACACTACTATTAATTCAGGTTTTGAAGTGCAATAGTATTGGTAGGTGGGGTCACCTGTTCCGAATGGATCTGAGAGGTGGATAGACATGCATGCGGTGACCTGAGGAGGAGGCCGAGGTCTCCGGAGCAGTGGGGAAGCCCCACATCGCCGAGACTCCTGAGGTCTCTCTGCTGACGGAGATTCTGAGCGTTGCTAGGGTTGAATCTAATCCTTTCCATTCACAGATGAGGCCCCCCAAAAGGGGGATAATGTACCCAGTTCTCAGGGCCCACAAGTGGCAGTGGAGGATATGCTTTTGGAAATACATCAGTATGAGGAGAGAGGCTGGCTTTCAGAGTAGCAGTGTAGCCTCTTCGAACAGTAAGAACATTTTAGTGACACTTTTCAATGTACAGGATGCTTCTGTGGAGCTGTTGCCTTTGCTTCTCCCAGAATCCTCCCTCCTGCTCTAAGACTCCCTCCATCCAGGGCCCCGCTCGGTGCCCAGTGGAAGGTCAGCAGTCTCCCGCTTGACTTCCCTCGGTGACAGCAGCCCACTCCTTGCTGGACAGCTCCCGTCGTCAGAAAGCTCTCCCTGCCAGCCAGGTGTGATGTCTCTGACCCAGCCGATCGACCCCACACACAACCTGTCACTCCGCCATTTGAATTCCATTCCTGTACATTTCAAAGATGAAAACATCTTTATGAGTCCCTTGTTGAAATTCAAATATAGCTGTGAACACCTAAAGCCCCACGTCAGTGGAGACCTTTGAGGTGGAGTGTTGGCAGGAAGCCCCATGATGGAATGACTTGGGAGAGTCGGGGTGCAATGAACCAGGAGGCTGGGAGGCCAGGAGGCCCAATGTGCTTTATTCAGGGGGCTTTTTGGGTCCTCCAGGGCCTGTGTCTCCTTGGAAGAGAAAACAGAAGCCTCTAGAAAGGCAGACTCCTTCCTTTCCGGTATCTACAAGTCTGGCTGCTGGAAACAGTCCTATCACAGGCAGACTGTCTCCACTCTACAGAGATTCAAAGGGTCCAGAAACTTCTTGTCAAGATGGTACTGTAGGTTTGTGTTTTGAATCCCACCTCCACGCACTAAACTCAGAGCGATAATATAAAAAGATAAATTCAGGGCAGGAATAGCCATGTTCAAACCAGGATAAACATCTTCGTGGACCAGAAATGCAATAGGCACACAAAGGGCTTTGTAGCATGGAAGCTAGGGGTCCTGGCACTGAAGCAGGGGGAGCAGTGAGGAGTTAGGAATTTGGCTCCCTCGGGTAGAAGAGGCTAAATGCGGCCTGTGTGAGGCCAGGGCCAAGCTTCATGCTGGTTCAGTGACTGGATGTAAACCACACCCCTGCCCCGGCCCCCCAGCATCAAGGATGAGAGCCTGAGTCATCAGCATGAAACCTGGTTCTGGAAGGGGTCCCAGAAGTCTGGGGCTGTTGTAGTAGCTTTTATGTTTTCTCTTTATCCTTGATATGCTGTGGTTTCACTACAGCGTGGCTAGGTGTGAATTTACTTTTATTTGTTCTGTTCAGCATGGAGTATGCACTCTGAATCTGAGCTCTCATATATTTCTTTTACTCTGGAAAATTCTTGGCCTTTATTCTTTCATCTTGCTTCTTTTGCATTCCCTCTGTTCTCCTGGAACTCCTGCATAGCAGTCTGTCAACTGATACTCCACGTCTCTTAACTGTTTGGGGCATAGCACGCCAGTTATCTCCCAGGGTCTATTTTTCCCTTTTTCCTTAGTAATAGAATCTCTGGCTTTTAATTAGGCACATGACCACTTGGAATAAAGACTACATTTCTCAGTCTTCCTTTCAGCTACAGGCTCTGTCCTGCTGTGGGACCTATGGGAAACTATGTGAAACAGGCTGTATAATTATCCAACCAAGGAAAAAGGAAGCTGGAGCATTTATCCATGAATTACTGTCCCCTTCTGGCTGAGGGTCTTTCCTGGGGCTATAACTCCCCCAGTACTCTAACTGCCCCTGTGCAAGCTAAGCATGCTTCTGCAGCCAGAAAATGCACTCGGATGGAGATGTAGGAAGCTGTTATCCTGTACTCTGCTGGTGTCAGCTAAGGGAATGTGGGCCGGGCACCAACAGTGCCTGCAACATATCTATTGCATTAGATTCCCTCTAACTTCTATACTGTTCTTTCTCATAATTCATCTCTTTATCTCTTGCTACATCCTGGGTGAAATCCCCAGTTCTCTCTTCCGAATAATTAATCCTATCTTCTATCATGTCCAATCTAGACATAGTCTGCCTCTTTAGTTTATTTCAATAAATATATTTCTCATTTCCAGTGTTTCTAAATGGTTTTGTTTCATTTCTGCTTGTTTTTAATTTGTAATTTATTATTCTCTTTTCATGGATGGATGTTATTCCTGACTTTATTCATTAATTTTCCTTGTGTGTTTTGGAATTTTAGTTTGTAGGCTTTTCTCAAGTGGGATCAATTTTTCTCTGCCTACTCACCCTGCCTAGTGGATGGCTGGTTCTCCCTGGAATCCTGGGACCCCTTCCAGAACCAGTTTTATGCTCATAACTCAAGGTAGGAGTTTCACGTGTCCCATCACTGAACCCGTGTGAGGCTTGGCCTGGCTTCACAGGGGGCTCATTACACGTAGAGGAAAGGTAACTACGCATTTGCTAATCTAGCAAATATTTTTTGAGTGCCTTCTTTGAGGCAGGCCTGTCCTAGGGGTGGGAATACAATGATGATCTAGACAAGTAAGCATTAATATAAATAAGTCTATCATTTATTATCAGATAGTGATTTTTGACCTTAGAGAAAACTGAAGCAGAGTAAGGAAGTCAAAGTGATGGAAGGTGGGGGTCAGTATATCTTAGGTAAGTCAATCAGGGAATGCCTCTCTGTAACATTTGAGCAGAACGCTGAATGAAGTAACGCAGCAAGTTATGCACAGATCTGGGGGAAGAGCATCTCAAACAGGGAAGAGCAAGGGCAAAGGACCTGAGGTGGAAGAGTGCTTGTTATGCTCAAGAAACAGAGAGAAGGCCAGGGATCCAGCAGAGTGAGCCAGGGGAGAGGGATAAACAATCTGTCTGGAGAAGTAGTCTGGGGCCAAATCCTCCATGGAGGGCCTTGGTGCAGTGGTGGGCTGGAGCCAACTCAGACTGGCTCTGGAGTGCTTGTTGTTCAGTGATGTCATGTTGTAAGCTTGAAGTTGGCCGTGGAGGGAGAACATACACCCCATTTAGCAAATGCTACAAATCAGCGCTCCCCATCCCTGAGAGCCCACTGTTAAGCATCTACCAGCACACCACTGCTTGTAGGTGTGGTGAGTAGTTTGTTCTAATTGGAATAGGACGCCATCAGAGGGTTTTGAACTGTGGAACAATGTGATGTGGTTTCATTTAAACAAGGTCAGTGTGGAGAACAGCCCCTAAGGGTGCAAGAAGGGAAGCAGGGAAATGGATTAGGAAGCAATTGCAGTGATCAGGTGAAAAAGGGATGGGAACTGGTCTACAGATCATGGGGAGGAAGCAGTTTTAGTTCCCTGTTCTATTTTCTGGTCTGATATCCCTTAACATCCTGTTTAGCCTCTGTTGATAAAGTGATTCCACTGGCAGGGAGCAACGGATTTTCCTAGAAGGAGGGTGGGCTTTGGAATCAGTGGGCCTGCATTTAAATCCTAGATCCACTTCTTAATAGTGTTCCTTGGGGAAATTACTTAACCTCTCTGAGTCATAGTGCCTTGGGTGTAGAACAGAGATAATACCTGAAAGGGTGGCTGTGATGAGTAATGAGGCAAAGAGTATGAAATTCCTGTTTACCCTTCTTTCCGGAGCACAGCACCCTGACCCTCAGTCCCTCAGGGTCCCTCTCTCTGTAGGACATGGGACTGAAGCAAAAAGAGTGAAACTACTAGTCACCCAGTTCCCCAGGCTGTCAGCTGGTCTTTCCTGGTTCCCAGGTGGGCCACCAGCTCCACCTAGTGTCTAGTCTGGTTCTTGCAGGCCAGCCTTTCCTGGAGGGTGTTTTGATCATGAATCAATCACCGCAAGGTTGAAGACTCCTTTGCCAGACGGAGCCAACAGCACATTAACTGTCCTAACATTCATTGTCTGATCTACCCACAAAGCTTGCTCTCAGCTGTCCCTCAATCCCTCCTTGCATGACAGTCTTGCCTCCATATTCAGATTGTGGAAGGCAGGACCTAGGTCTTCAGAATCCATTCCCCTTTCTTGAGCAATTATTATGTGCCAGGCACTCTGCTTTAATCCTTAAGGCAATTACATCCTTATTCTTCATCTGGAGAAACTGAGGCCAAGACATAAAAGGTGACTCACTTAAAGTCACTGGGTAAACAATCAAGGTAGGATTTGATTCCAGGACCTCTCTTTGCAAGTGCAAGTTTTTTCCACAAAAGCATCCAGCACAAGCTGGGCAGCCAGAAGATGCTCAGGTGGATCATTTTATTTATTAGGCCCTTTTAAAGTAGTGAAGCAAAGAGAACACTAAACAGGAGTCAGGCCCCACACTGGGGTTCAAGATTTGCCATGAAAAGTTTGCCAGGTCACCCTGGGCAGATCAATGCCCCTCTGTGGTCTTCGGCAACCCCATAATTAAAGACAAGGACGGGACTATGCGGTCCCGAAGCCTCCCTCAAGTCCTGATGTTCAACAGTTGCCAAGTTGAGAGGGCTCTAGATGAGGGTTCACAATCTGGGCTCTGAGGTCACTGCACTGGTGAGTCCCAGCTTTGCCACTCAATAGCTGCGATGTCTTGGGTGAGCCACTCACCCTGGCCTCCATTTCCTTGTCTGTAAAGCGAGGATAATGAAAGCGCTCACCTCCCGAGCTCACAGGGTTGTTATCTCTTAGACCCTCTCAACAGTGCTTGGTAGAGAATAGGTAATACTTTCCTGTTATTTTCTAAAAATATCCATTCTATCCGCTACCTAATTCCTTTTTTTTTTTTTTTTTTTTTTTTTGCGGTACACGGGCCTCTCACTGTTGTGGCCTCTCCCAGGAACCTCTCACTGTTGTGGCCTCTCCCGTTGTGGAGCACAGGCTCCGGACGCGCAGGCTCAGTGGCCATGGCTCGAGGGCCTAGCCGCTCCACGCTCCACGGCACGTGGGATCTTCCCGGACCGGGGCACGAACCCGTGTCCCCTGCATCGGCAGGCGGACTCTCAACCACTGCGCCACCAGGGAAGCCCGACCTAATTCATTTTTGCTAAACCATTAAACCACATCACATGAAAGTCTTGTGCATCACAAACAGGGTTTTCCATTGTTTTATTCCTGCAAGCTCCAAGACATGATCATACACGTAGCCACAGATAAGACAATGTCATTTGTCTGACATACAGGTTCCTCATAGGATCATGTGGGCTACAACTTAAATAAAACCTGAAATGCTTCGGACAAACTGAGGCCCAAAGACCACTATTGTACCACAAGTTCCATCACTCAAGATGTCCTAAACTGGGCTCCTCTGGACCTGTTTCCTCGTGAGGGAATGGGGATGGGGGTGGGAGTATACTATCTGATCATTTACAAAGGCCTCGGTTACAGGTCAGGCACTGTGATAGGTTTTCCTGTAGCTAAATCAGAAAATAGCATGCACTGACAAAGGGACCAAGGACCCTGTCCCCTCTGCTGGGTCTCTGTGAGGCAGGAACCAGGGCTGGGCAGTGGAATGGTGTGTCCTCTCCATCCTCTTCTTAGGGATCTCCTCCTGAACAGGCAGGTGGGGAGGCTGGAGAGCTTGCTGTGTGACGGGATGGGATAAGTCCCTTCCCCCATCAGAATCCCAGGCCGCTGGAGCAGCTCTGTCCAATAGAACTTCCTGAGATGATGGAAGTATTTGATACCTATGCTGCCCAACATGGAGGCCACTTCACCAGTAGCTTGTGGCTAGTGCAACTGAGGAACTGAATTTTACATCACATTTTATTTAAATTAATTAAAGTTTAAATAGCATCTTGTGGCTAGTGGCTATCATATTAGATAGAGCAGCTCTACATCTATAAGACCTTATGGGCATCCTCCTGGCGAGATGAGGAGGTACTTGAGACACAAAGTGATGTGCTTAAAGGTATCCAGTGACTCCTTGGCAGGATTGAAACCAGAACCTAAATCCTTCTTATTCTAGGCCATTTTTTTCCCCCACATCATGCTTGGAGACTTCGGCCATTGCTCTTCAATGGCTCCATGCCTTTCTTCAGGTTAGGTAGCTCCCCTACTCCACACCCACCTGCTCTCTGCTTGGTAAACTTCTACCCGTACTTCAAGACCCAATTCAAACATCATGACCTTATTTCCAACGCTGGCAGCTCCTTGTTTCCTCCCCCATCTTCCTGCAGCATCTTGTCTACTTAGCTACCAGAGCACTCATGATGTAGTTGTTATCTATTTATTTATCTCCCTGCTTGACTAGAATCCCCTGGAAGTACAGACAGTGTTTTATTCTTCTTCCTATCTCCAGAACCCAATACAGGAGACAGGTCAACAAACGTTTGTGGGATCAACATATTGAATGTACAGCAATTTGCAAGTTTCAAATAAAAACAAACTTTCCCAGAAGACAAGGAGTTGTAACTAGCAATCAGGACGCCTGGGTTCTGTTTGCGACTCACGCTCAGCTGCTGTGTGACTATGGGTAAATTGTGCCCCCTCTCTGGGCCTTAGGAGGTTGGACTGGGTCAAATCTAAGGTGGGTCCCAGCCTCCTCTAAGGGCCTGACTCTGAGGGACCTGTATGTCATTTGTCTGACATACAGGTTCCTCATAGGATCATGTGGGCTACAACTTAAATAAAACCTGAAAACCTGGCTCAGCAACTTGGGCAGGGCTGGAGGGGGTTGCAGGGAACGGTGGTTGGAGGTGGCCACAGACCATGGAAGGAACAGCTGGAAATGAGGTCTGAGGTCGCTGAGGCTAAGGGGCTGTCGGGAGATGCAGCCATGTCAGCAGCTGCTGGGCCACCGGCCAGGAGTGTACAGGGGAGCCCTAGACACGGTGGAGGGAGGGCTGGGAAAGCAGCAGAGGTAGGAACCAAAGGGGAGGACAGGAAAAGGATGGAACCAACCAAACAAGACAAAGGAGAAAGATGGAGAAACACAACAAAATACTGACTGTAGAAAATCCAATCCATTTCTGGTTAGACTCTCATTCATTCATTCATTCTACACATTCACTCAAAAACATGTATTCACAGATTTCCCGAACTCGGGGGCTCTTAGATCATTAGACAAAGAAACTGAGGACCAAAGTGGGGAAATTACTTATCCTAGGTCACATGCGAAAGAGCCCAGGTGCCCACCTTCTCCACTCTGCCAAACCACTGTGCCCACTGAACGCCAGTCATGTGCCTCCCTGGTGTGCCCAGCACTCGCTTTGAGTTGTCAAGGCCTTGGGCCAGTCCTGCCAGGAACGGCAGCCTATTCCAGAGAGCAAAGGAGGCCTTGGGGTGATCCTCAGCCTCCGCAGGGCCTCACTCCTGGTGGAGCGGCTTAATAGAATGAGCCCTGGTCTCAGAGCTGGACAGTTCTGGTTTCAAGTCCCCAGAAACATCTGTGTGTGTGTTTTCTTAATGGGTGAGTTTGGAAAGTCACTCACCTTTCAGTTTTCTCACCTATAAAATGGAGATTATCCCTCACAGGATTATGCTGTAAGGTTTAAATGAGGTAACATGTGTGACCATGCCTAAAAGACATCAGTAAATGTTTGTTAATAAATGAGAAAGTCAACAGCAGCCCCGTGAGGGGTCAGCTGGCCTGACCCTCACAGCTAGGCCATGGTGTTCTCCTGCAAACATAAACAAGTTCACAGAACACCGACACCAGACAAGGTCGCTGTAATGGTGATGCAGCGAGACAAAAAGTATACCACCACATCCAAAGACAGACAAAAACAAAATCATAAAAGTGACCGACATCCCCCTCTCCCGGGCAACACGAGTGATGGTGGTCTCTGCACAAATCACAGCCTTTGCCCTCCTCCAGTCCCTCTCTCATAAAAATAAAGATACCGAATCACCCCATTGCCTCTGCCTTCTGACAGCACATAACCCAGAGCAAACTCTTGTTTATAACAAGCCCCTCCTACCAGCTTCTTTCTGAGATGCCACAGGCTTCTACAAGGAGCACCATGGCCTTCGTGCAGCAAGTGATAAACCCAACCCTGTTGACTACAGGTGTGTTCCTGGTGATATTCTGCTGTGGGGCAGCGATCAAGATTTAAATGGTGGAAGTTCAGTCCCCATGACAGAATAGTGGAGGAACGCACACACATACACACACGTATGTATGTATAGGTATATGCATATATATTATACATATAAATTCTTGTCTGAAGCATCTTTCCTTCAAGTATACAGTCTGGGTGACTTACTACTCTGCTTACGAACAAAATTGGCCCTTCGGTCTAACTGAGCTTTGGTGAAATTTGGGAAATAACTCTCATGGGCAAAGGAAGAAATGGAGACAAGGAGGCAGATTAATATTTACATAAATCTAACCACATGCCAGACTTTATCTCACTTAATCCTCATGACCATTCTATGGGGTAAGTACAGTATTATTTCCCCTAGTTGACAGATAGGGAAAGTGAGGGTCACAGAAGTTTGGTAAGTGTTTGGGCCATTATTTGAAGCACTACCGGCTCCAAAGCCCATGCTCCTTACACCCAGCCCACGAGCTCCTTTACCCTCCTGGGAAAGAAGGGATGAGCAGTGCTGGGCCTGCTCTGCCCTCCATCCTTGAGTGCCTTGGCACCTGGCCACCTGAATTCAGCCTCTCTAGCCCCAGTAGCCCAGGTAAGGCCTAATAACTGGTTGTGAGCAAAGCATAATCCATCAGAGATCAGAAGCCCTTGATGAGTTACCACTTTATAAGTGGGGAAACTGAGGCTCATGGAGGTAAGTCCTCTGTCCTATCTGGGCTTCCTCCAGTGGTTGCTGGAGCTGGCTCCTACCAGCTTACAAGGGCAATGGCATGTATCTCCTCCCAATTCAGTGTTCAGTGATGTCCCTTTGGTCCTTGATATCAGCAATGGTATGACTATTTACACCATAAAAATTGGCAAATGCTATAAATCAGGGATTTTTGTGTGCGTGTTTGTTTGTTTGTTTTTTTCCCCAGAGAGCCAGTTGTTAAAACATTTACCAGCATACCACTGGCTTCCTCTCTGCCGTAAGGAAAAGGAATTATAAACGTCAGTGGGGAGATGGTCAGGAAAAGCTCCCATCAGGGTCCAGGCAAACAGATCCTCAACCTAGCTTGGCTGTGATTTTTATGGTCAACATCCATGTGATCTGTGATGTGTTTGGGTCAGGATCACTGAGGGTCTTGTTGAAAATATTTCCTGGGCCCCACTGAAGCAGAATCCCTGGAGGCAGGACCATAACCTGTATTTTACCAGGTCTCCTCAGATGATTCTTTTGGTTCCTGAGTTTGCGTATCACTGCTCTGCATCCTCGTCATTGTAAAATGACCCCTCAGACAGAGGGCAAAGCTTAGGCCCTCATAGAAAATGCACTCCAGTCTCTATTTCTTGAATGCCCACTGTGTGTTTGCTGAGGGTGAGTGAAGACAGGCCCAGGTGTGCTTCCGTCCTCATTCCCCATCCCTGAGCTGATGGTAGAGAGCTCACTGGTCTATCAACATTGGAATCAGACAAAATTCCACCATGTCACCTCCCAGAGAGTTCTAGGTAAGCATGCCCACTAGATGTTCCAGTAGAATTTAACACATTGGAAATGTATAGTTAATACTTAATTATCTAAACAATTTGAAATCAGAAGAAGTCGGTTAGAGTCCTGGATCTGATCCACACTAGGTTTGTGACCTAAAGCAAGTCCCTTGACCTCTCTGGGGCTCAGTTGCCTCCTCTGTAAAACTATCATCTACCTTAGAGGTTTACAAGACTCAAATGAGATAACGCTGGGAAAGCAAACTCATTTACACAGTGCTAGATGCACATTTATTTCCTTAGCTCTCTCACCCTTGCAGGTGGGCCCTCCTCAGCTCTAGAACCATGGCCTGTCTCCCTAACCAGGCTGTGGGCACCTCAGAGCAGGCCCTGGGCTTACCCATCTCTGTGTGTGCTTCATACATAATAGGTATTTCCTAAAGGTCTGTGACTGAATATGAATGAATGATCTACATATAGATATAGACAGACAAGACCACCCACACACAGATACATGTAGATACTGGTATGGGATTATTCACAGACAGGTGGCATGGAGTTGTGAATAGAGCCCAGAACCTGGGGTCAGGAGTTTCAAGTGTTAGGATGGGGAACTGTATCTACTGCTGCATAGTTAACTACCACAAACTTACAGGCTTAAAATAACACATATTTATTACCCCACAGGTTCTATGGGTCAGGAATCCAAGCCCAGCTTAGCTGAGTCCTCTGTCTAGAGTCCCACAACACTGCGGTCAAGGTGTTGGCCAGGGCTGCAGTCTCATCTGAGGCTCACCTGGGGAAGGATCTCTTTCCACGCACACTCAGGTTGTCGGCAGAATTCAGTTCCTTGCAGTTGGAGGACTGTCACTTTCTTACTGGCTGTCAGTTGGAGGTTGCCCCCTCAGCTCCTAGAGTTGCCTGCAGTTCCTTTGTCACATGGGTCCCCCAAAATAGGCATCCCCCAACATGGCAGCTTGCTTCTTCACAGCCAACCAGGGAGTGAGTATGAGAGAGATTCCGGCAAGATGGGTGCTATAATTTTGTCATGTAACTATGTAATCACTTATGTAATAACATGCCTGCCATCCGTCTGATCACCTTCGCCATAATCTATCGGTTAGAAGCAAGACACCGGCCCTGCCCACACTCAAGGGGAGGGAATTACATGAAGTCATGAATGCCAGCAGGATGGTGGGTGACCTCCTCAAGAGTCTGTCCATCACAGGACCTGAGATGAACCTCATGAAGGACCTTCCTTGTGAAGTTGTTAGACAGACTTGTGGGGTAGTATAGTTCTGAAAAATCTTCTAGCCACTTTACTTAACATAAGAGAAAACAGAAGCCCAGAGAGACAGAGTCACCAGTAAGAATACAGCAGAATCAGACTAGACTCCGAACCCTCTGACTCCTAATCTCCACCATACTCTACTGCTTCTCTCCTGCTTATTGTCAGAACTTTGGGGACAAAAGACAAAAATTAAGGTGACTCTGAAGATGTAGCTCAGTGACCACTGGAATGTCTTGGAATACCTACAGAATAAATCCAAGTCCTTAGCATGGCACTCAAAGCCCTTTGACGACCTGGCACAGTGGAGCTTTTCTTTCTCATCCCTTGCCAACCCCACTCCCCTCACAAAGAACCATTTGCAACTACCTGGGGGTCCTTCTGTCCCTTTGCATATGCTCCTTCAGGAAGGCCTTTCTCTTTCTATGTCTAGGAAATAAACAAACAAAACAAATCAACAAATAAATACAGCTACTTATCCTCTGAGTCCCAGCTCAAATGCCACCTTCTCTGTGACACCCTCCTTAATTCTTGTAGGCAGAATTAATCACTCCCTCCATTCTGCTCTCTCAGAATCTTGACCAGCCTCTCATAAGCCCTTTTTTCATGCCTTATAGTTGTTTTTGAGTTCTGTTTCTCCTGTGACACTAGGACCTTAAAGCAGGGTTGTTAGAAAGATGTGAAACTTATTTGGTTTAAACAAGTCTATCCTGACAGCTGGCCTTGTCAAGAGACTGCCACAGCCTCTCCTGCTGAGCTGAGACACCACCAAGGCTACTGAGAGTATTTCTTTCAAAGCAGATGTCTCCAGAAGCTCATGGCAAGTCAAGGAAAGGCTAGCTCAATCCCCACCCAATTACATTCTCCTCTGTAGCTCCCCCAGCACTTTGCTCCATTCGGTAAATAGTTACTGATTGATCGACCAGACTTGAATAGTCATTCGACAATTGCAATTGATGTACACCCAAGGCTGGCCCTCTACTCAGAGTTCAGGTTACAGTGATGAATAAGGCAAGGAAAGGGCATGACAAATCTAAAGCACCTGGGCTTTGGAGACAGAAAATGCGTGATTCAAAGCCAGACTCGGTTACTTACTAGCTGTACGATCTTGAGCAACTTATTTAACTTCTCTGACCTCCGTTTCCTCAGCTAAGGTGGGGATAACAGTGCCTCCTCCGTAAATGTTCCTGTGTGGATTATGTGAGAGGCTATATATGCCTGGCACGTGCCCCGTCCCCATTCCTAGAGAACCATTGTTCATGCGGGCAACACTCACCATACACTGAGATGAGTGCCGTCAGTGACAGACATGAGGTGCTGGGGGAGGGAGCATAGTGAGTGGAGGGACCTGTTCTATTGAACAGAGAAGGAGGAAAGGGAGGCTTCAAACAGGATGAGCAGGGGTTGGCCAGGAGGATATGCCGGTCAGAGAGAATGGCACGTACAAAAGCAGGGCTGTCCTAGCGTCTGATCTACATTTTTGTCTGTTCCCAGGTAGGGCGGCATCTAAGCCCTGAAGGTAACACAGAGATCAAACACTCTCTTCCTTCTGTGACAGATGACTGATGTTTTTATTTCTGTTGCCATACTGGAGAAAGTGCCTTTTCTCTCAACCAGAAGTATGAAATAATCCAATTTGCAACTAAGTTAATGCTGAGCATTAAAATGCACTGAATTCCAAAGTTCTGATTCTAAGGAGAATGTTAACTGAGTCTCACTCCCAGTGCATGTGACACATTTTTGAATAGACTTTATGGAGTTTGATGCTGTTAAAATGAGACATATGTATAACCTGTGAGTGATACTGCTGCTGTGGGAATCCTTGGAATCTCTTAATATTTTTACATCCATGATTTTCATGACCTTAATAACTTAGACTCCAAGAATCCTAGAATGTTAGTTATAGAAGACTCCTCAGAAGTTCAGCCTCCACACCTTCCTGATGAAGAAGCTGAGGCCAAGACATGGGGAATGAGCTGCCCAAGACCATACAGCAAAATCCTTAATTTCTGACACTGGAACATAGACCTCTAAGCTTCAAATCCAGTGCTCTTTCTCCTGTACTATGGTTACTTACTCCTGAGGGACTGTTGTCAGTTGAGGGTGGGTCTTTTCAAATTGCACGCTTCAGTTAATAGATGTTCATTTTAAAGATTCATTTCCTTTGGGTTCAATGGGTTGCCTTCCACAAGGTCAATACTAAAAGGTTATATCAAACCTCAGGTTCTTGACTGTGTCCTCAATTACTTAGGCCCTGAAGGTGATAGAATCACAGAAGCTTAGGACTTCCCTGGTGGTCCACTGGTTAAGACTCTGCGCTTCCAGCGCAGGGGGTGCAGGTTCGATCCCTGCTTGGGGAACTAAGATCCCACATGCCACGTGACGTGGCAAAAAAAAAAAAAATTAAGAGTCACAGAATCTTAGAATAGAAAGGGATTTTAGAGGTTTATCTGGTTCAACTCCCCTTCCACCAAAGAAATACCTTCTGAACATATTCAGTGAACACATCCATTTCTCTTGAGGGAATTTATTCCGTTGTTTGGCCATGACTCCAAGGTTCATTGAGCAGAATTCCATTTCTCTACCTACTCTGTCCTTTAAGAGAAAGGGAAGGCAGGAAATGGTGCTCACTTATTTATGTGATCATCCCAATATAAGACTGGGAAAAAAAGTTTAAATAACGTGCCCAAGTTCACCCATGATAAGTGGAAGATTAAAGCCAGCATGTAACTCTCCAGAAAGCCGAGATTCCCCCATCTCCCAGTCTTCTGTCTCTCTTCCACAAAGCCCTTTCAGCACATTACTCTGGAGCTTTCCTTTTAAAATAAAAATCCCCTGCTTAAATGCCTTTGATGGCTCTTCAATACCACTCGAGGTAAATAGTCCAAACTCTTTAGATTACTAACCAAGGCCCTTAACAATCTGGCTCCAAGTGGACTTTCCAGGTTCACTTCCCTCTGCTCTTCCAGCGCATCCCAGCTTCTCCCTGAGGATGCCTTTCTGTCTCTGCATATGCTGTACTTGCTGCCTGCATGCCCTTCCCCTCTTTCTCTGCCTAAAGAATTCCTAGTTTCCTTTTAAGGTCCCTTCAAATGTCACCTCCTTGGCGAATCCTTCCCTAGTCTCTCTGCAGAATCAGAGACTTGCCTCTTTCCTGCTTTCTCCCAGCACATTGTACACCTCTTGTAACAGCCTCTTTTGCATTGTCATGGTGCTTTGTAGTCTAAGATCCTTGAGGACAGGGATGGTATTTCTTTGCATTCCCAGTTCCTGGCACATAATAGGTGTTCCATAAATATTCAGGAAATAGAACTGAGGTGTAATCCTTTTCCAAATGTTAATCCTTCCATTATTTGAAGACCCATCTACAGCCTTGACCTATGACATTCTAGTCCTAGTTTTTTCTTTTCTAGGCTAAGTATTCCCAACTCCTTCAGCTGTTTCTTATAAAGTCTGATTTCCAGAGTCTTATCATCTTGGTCATTTGCTTCTGGGTGACAACTTGTCAACATCACTCTTGTAAAATATGAGTCCCACCAACGAAACTTAACAGCCCAGATGAAGTCTGACCACAGCAGAACATAGTAAGAGGATCACAACCTCTGATTTAGATGTAACATTTCTTTAACCATTGCCATGTGCCAGGAACCTCTATCTATCTTATTTTCTTTCACTCTTGCAATAATCTGGTAAGGTAGGTATTATTTCTCTCATCTTTTAGATGAGGATACCAGCCATCTGGTAAAGCACTTCAAGAGTAAGTTAAAGTTACAAGCCCAGAGCACAAAGTGAGCTTGTGGCCAACTGATACCTTTAGATCATTTTTACATCAACTGCTGTCAAGTTAATTTTTTTTCCAGTTACCGGGTTTAAGGGCAACTGAGGACAAACAGAATCAGTGCCTATAGAAGGGTGTGGAACCAAAGCACGGAGAAAAGGCAGGTTGGATTAATGACCAACTTCCTAAAAATAACAGCCTTTATCTAGGAGCTCAGACAGAGCCTGGAATTTCTCAGCCACATAGCTTCCTGGAACTATTTTTATTTGGTATTTTACAAGAGGAACAAGAGCAGAAGTGTCTTAGATAAACAGTGAGGTCTGAGGCTCAGCATTCCTCTGCAAAGCCCTTGCACCATCAGAATCTGAGCAGCCAGTCTAGTTGGGACCCTGTGAGTTACAGAGGAGACGATGAGGAGCCTGTCTCCAGTCTGAGGCCTGGGCCTGGAAGGGCCCCACTGTGCACATTCATTCCATAAAGATCTAGAGCACTGCTGTGTTCCAGGTATGGTATGAGGAGCTGGGTGTGTACTAAAGCAGGGGTCCCCAACCCCCTGGTGTGTGGGCCGCACAGCAGGAGGTGAGCAGCGGGCAAGTGAGCAAAGCTTCATCTGCCGCTCCCCATCACTCGCATTACCGCCTGAACCATCCCCTGTCCCTGTCCGTGGAAAAATTGTTCTTCCATGAAACCAGTCCCTGGTGCCAAAAAGGTTGGGGACCGCTGTACTAAGAACACAGAGAGAGTTCCAACCTTCTGAGCTTATCATCCGGTGGCAGATACAGACACAAAGGATACATATGCAATCGAGCAAGGGCAATGCTCTCCAGGCTACTGGGAGAGCAAGACGAGAGGCATTTAGCCCATTCTGTGGTGAGGATGGAAGAGAAGGGATCAGAGGAAGCTTCCTGGGCAGAGTGATCTTAATTGATGAGTAGGAGTTAACCTGGGGAAGGTGGGAAGAAGAGACAAAGGAAGAAGAAAAAGTAGAAGGTATAAGCAGAACCTCAAATGCAAGAAACAGCATAAAGTTCCCATAAAGGATGGGAAGAATTACAAGCAGCTTGGTGTTTGATTAAAGTTCTAGAGGCGAGAGATAGACAAAAGTACTAACTGCCTGTTGTGTGTTAGGCACGGTGATAAAACATTCACATACATTGTTTCAGATCACTAACTCACTGTGTAACCTTGTACTGTACCTCTCTGGGCCTCACTAGTAAAATGAGGGCAACATGAATTCCAAGGTCCTGTCTAATCTCAGCCTCTGGCCTGAGTGGAAAGGCATTCTAATATATGGTCTACCCACCATGTTTACAGTAATAGTAGGTTGATCCAGCTTCATGGATCCAGTCCGAGTTACAGGCTGAATACTCAAGAGGAAGTGAATTCTATCAGACTTAAAAACACTTACCAAGTATATAATGTGTGTAGGATACAAAAAAGATACAGATTAGGGCTCCCCTGGTGGTGCAGTGGTTCAGAATCCGCCTGCCAATGCAGGGGACACAGGTTCGAGCCCTGGTCCGGGAAGATCCCACGTGCTGCGGGGCAACTAAGCCGGTGCACCACAACTACTGAGGTACTGAGCCTGCGCTCTAGAGCCTGCAAGCCACAACTACTAAGCCCCCGTGCCACAACTACTGAAACCCGCGCACCTAGAGCCCGTGCTCCGCAACAAGAGAAGCCACCGCAATAAGAAGCCCACGCACCGCAATGAAGAGTAGCCCCTGCTCACCGCAACCAGAGAAAAGCCTGCGCACAGCAACAAAGACCCAATGCTGCCAAAAATAAAATAAATAAATTAAAAAAATATATATACAGATTAAAATAGCTATCCGGCAGGGTGGGCTGTGACAAATGTCTGTAGAAAGGGTCAGATGGTGAGCTGTGGGGAGCTCAGAGTTGGGAGACATCACAGTCAGCTTGGAGGGTCAAAGCAAGGCTTACTGGAAGAGATGGCTTTGTGATGGGCCACAGGGCGCACAGAATGTTGGAGGAGGCTGAGCAGAGGAAAGGAAACAGCAAGAGCCCGACAAAGGCAACCAAAAACTGTACTTCTGCTGCCTCCCCCTGCCCCCTCCCCCACCACCCCCTCCACCCTTCTGCCCTCTCCACCCCTCCTGACCTCTCCACCCCTCCATCCCTGCACATCCTCTGCTCACCCTACCCAACCCACTCTCAGGATTCTTAGCTGACAGCTGAGACTCGCCATAGCTAAGCCTCATTCCCTCTGTCCAGTTTATTGACTATATCTCCCCAATATGGACCCTTGGCTCCAGCCACACAAAACTACTTGCTGTTTCTTAAATGTGCCCCTCAGTTTTCTGTCCCTAGCTCATTATACCTTCTCCATACAATGCCCCATTCCCCTAATACTCCCTCCGCTGCCTCCAATTTTCCCTACCCATCATTCAAGTCCTCCTTCTCCATGAAACTGAATCTCTTCCAAACACTGCACCATTTTGATTGCATTTCCCTCATGGCACTTATAACTTCCTGCCTTGTATTACAATACTCTTCCTCATGGGACTGTAAGCTCCTTGAGGGGACGTGCTGTGCCATGTTGGGGTCTCTCCCAAGGGTCTTGCACAGGGAGCACTCAATAACTGGCCAGAGAGCCAGTAAACACGTGGGTTGTGAGCAAAGCAGTCAAGAGGCATAGTCTAAATGAACCTGTCCTTAGACCATCATTTAAGGAGAACTGGGGTCCTTCTGTCATCCTTTGGTTCTCCAGCATTATTCTCCTACACTCAGGCATGTGTTTCAGTGGTATCAAGCCCACCTCTAGTTCCAGCAGTGGACCTTGTTATCCCATCCTCCTAATTGCTTCCAGAAGGTTCAGGACTCCCGATGAATCAGTCAGAAAATGTCCAACCATTCTTCTGATCCCAAACTTAGCAACCAGATGAAATCTGTTTAAACTGCCCATTTAATGATCTTAGGCAGCCTTGAAGCAAAAAAGGAGTCACAAAAGGCCAATGACCAGGAGAAGATGCGAAAGGGAAAACATCCAAATCAAGGAGGAGGTTAAGAGCTCACACATTTTTCAGCGCCTCCCACCATCACCACCATCCCCACTTTCTTTAAGCACCAGAAGCCGTTTTTCCTCTTCATTCAACAACTCTCCCTCGGGGTCACTGTCCACCCAGCAACACGGTAAACATAAAGCACTGTCCCCTCGATTGTCAGTCCTGCAATAATTGCTCCTTCTTGTGCTCCTTTACGGAGGGCTCTGTAGGTTTATTCCTTAATGTGAGATATAAACAGCAGACCTGGGGTTTTCTAGTATCCCTTCTTTAAAAAAAATTACATCCTGATTTGCCCGTTTTCTTCCCTGTCCATTGCCTCTGCACTTCTTGGCTTCCCACCAGCTGTGACTCTTTTCCAAGGGTCTGGTCATAGCCCCAATCCACTCTCCACCTGCCTCTGGGTCTTTAAACCCCTTACATCTCCTTTTAAAAATTTCAAACATCAAGCAATTAATGAAATCTATGATGTGCTGTGCTCTGGGATACTAAGCGAATACAAGTGAGGTACTACCTTCAAGAAAACTACCGTCTAACTTAAGATACATCAAGGTGACACACTTCATACAGAGATGTTACCAAGTGACAGCACAGAGGAGGAAGCTATTAATCCTTCTTGAGAAGTGTCAGAAGGAGTTTTGATCTGGATCTAAAAAAGAAGCAGGGATCCAAAAGATAATATGTACATTTTTAATTTTTTCAGCAAACATGTAGGAATCTCTCCTTCGTGCAAAGCCTTGTCTGAGGCATTAGAGCTACAGGTGTGAACAAGGTTCCTGATCTCAAGAAGTTTTCATCCTAGAAAAGGTGTTCTTAAATGTGTCCTAATAATGGTGATACAGTGCATATCTTGCTATGAAACAGTTACAAACTGCCAGGGGAGTTCACAGAGAAACGTTTAAGAGAACATTTCTCGCTGGGTATAGGAGGCAGAATTTTAAGATGGCCCCTAAGATTCCTGGTCCCCTGGTGTATTCGTCCTGCTTAATCCCTGCGACAGTAAAGAGGATGAATTTTACTCCAGTGATTAGGTTATATGTCCCAGTTGCCCTTAAGTAGGGAGATTTTCTGGATGGACCTGACCTAATTACAAATCGTTTAAAAGCTGAGAGTTTTCTCTGGTTGAATAAGGAGAAATCAGAGAGATTCGAAGAATTCTCTTCTTCGATTAGATATAAGAGAGGCTCTCTGTCAATGAGATGGCAAGGACCTGAGAGTGGTCCCCAGTTGACAGCTAGCAAGACAGTGGGGATTCTCAGCCCTGTGACCACAGAGAAACAAATTCTGCCAAGAAGCTGAAGGAGCTCAGAGAGGACCTTTCCCTAATCAAGCCTCTGGCTAAGAAGATGGCTGGCTGGCCTTTTGATTTCAGCCATGAGATACCCTAAGCAGAGAACCCAGCCACACCATGCCAGACTTCTAACCTACAGAACTGTGAGCTAATCAATGATTGTTGTTTTAAATTGTTAAATTTGTGGTAATTCATTGTGAAGCAATAGGCACTTACAACACTCTCCTCTCATTCATTGTTTACAAACTAGTTTCCCCAACTGTGGGCTCCTTGCTTCAGGCTGCATCTAGTTATCCTTGTAGGCTGAAGGCTATTCATAAGACAGGTACTCCCTAAAATTCCATCGAATGAGTGTTTAAATGAGACACAGGGATGCAAATGAGCACCTGGATGTAGATCAGGATCTGGATACACTCTGTCCATTCTCTCCTCCCAAAGATTGGAGACTGATACTGAGACCAATGCCCAGACAAAAAGAGGAGGCTCCCCTTCAGTCCAGCACATCAAGGTCTATTCCAGAGACAAAGCAAGCCACCTAGCCCTAGCTGCCCCAACTGAAGCCCCAGCCTTGTGAGGATGGGACCTTCCCCCAGAGTTGGCTTAGGTGGACTTCCTCTCAAGGAGCATTGTTCCCAGAGGATCATTAATCAGGGCTCTCTGTGTGACTTGAAAGTCAGTTCTAAATCATACCTATACTCACGCCACACCATCTCAACAGGGGTCTTCACGTTTATATTTCACTGTAACACCTTAGCTTTAGGTGAAAGCCAAACATATTTTCAACCAGCCAAAACAGAAGTTAAAAAGTCCTTGAGCCTCATTTATTCATTTCTTATGAAACATTTTTATGTTGTTGTTACATTTATGTTATGTTTTAATGCTTTAACACAAGGAATGCTATGTACTCTCCACCTTGCTTACAGACAGTTAAAATTCCCTGTGTACTCCTCCCGCAATGGCATGCCCACCCCAAACCCTAGAGATAACCTCTCCCCTGAATTTATTGTTTATTGTTTCCATGCATGTCTTTACACTTTTACTGCATGGGTATGTGTGTCCCTAAAAAAAAAGGTACTGTTTTGCTTATTTTTAAACTTTACATAAGTGACATCATACTGCTTATCCTTTTTTTGTTCAGTGCCGTTTCAAAGACATTTTCATGTTATTACATGTAGCTCTAGATCAGGGGTTGGCAATTTTTTCTATAAATGTCCAGAGAGTAAATATTGCAGGCTTTACAGGTCAGAAGGCCTACTGTGGCACAAAAGCAGCCATAGAAAGCCTGACTGGATTCCAATAAACGTTCATTTTCATATAAGTTTCACATGTCATGATATATGCTTCTTCTTTTGATTTTTTTTTTCCAACCATTAAAAAAATGTCAAAAACAGGGCTTCCTTGGTGGCGCAGTGGTTGAGAATCCGCCTGCCGATGCAGGGGACACGGGTTCGTGCCCCAGTCTGGGAAGATCCCACATGCCGCGGAGCGCCTGGGCCCGTGAGCCATGGCCGC
>NC_041216.1:2958566-2961559 GCF_002837175.3 Physeter macrocephalus
CACATGCCGCGGAGCGGCTGGGCCCGTGAGCCACGGCCGCTGGGCCTGCGCGTCCGGAGCCTTGGCCCCGCAATGGGAGGGGCCACAACGGTGGGGGGCCTGCAAACCAAAAAAAAAAAAAAAAAAAAAAATGTCAAAAACAGAACAAAACAAATCATTCCTAGCTCTTGGCCCAACAGAAGTCGGGCCAAATTTAGCCCAAGGACCATTGTTTGTCAGTTCTGCTCTAGATCATTCATTTTTATTGCTATAGTGTTCTGTTGACTTCACATTCATAAAAAATAAATTTACTAAATATTTACCAGGTTCAAGAAATTCAGTAGATACTACTGTAGGTCTGACACTGATCTACTCTCAAAATATCTACTATGTAAGTAGACAAGATAAGGCGTGTTAACCAATAAGGAGGCAGAAAGTGACCAAGGTCCTAAGAGAGGTTTGCGTGGCCTACCATGAGAGCTAATAGGAGTGAGGCAGGAGAGCTCACTTCACATTGGCACAGTGTTGAGAAAGTGGGCTGTGGAGCTGGGCTGCCTGGATTCCCGTTCTGGCTCCACCATTTACTAGCTCTGTGACCTTAGACAAGTTACTTTACCTCCCTGTTCCTCAGTTTTCTCATCTATAAAATGCAGGTCATAATAATACTGCATAGGTTTGTTGTGGAAATTAGATTGTCATAAAGATTAAATAAGATAGTGCCCATAAAGCACCCAGAAGAGTTCCTGGTTCTTACTTAGCATTACATAAATGTTGGTTTTTATTATTCAAGCTGGAGGATCATGTGAGGCTTTGGAAAGGCAGCATTAAATCAGAGTTTTAAAAGATTGTTATGGTTTGGACATACAGAAGTGGAGAGCAAGGCATTCTAGAACATAGAGCAGTATATAAAAAAGCCCAGAGTAGCAAAGGGTATATGTAGAAAAGGAAAGCAAAGGGCAAATGTAGAAAACTATACATGAATCAAAGGGTAAATAAAGAAGAGAGAGAAATAAATTTAGAAAGGAAGGTTATGGCCAGATCATAAAGAGCCTTGAACACAAGGCTAACAAGTTTAGACTTTGTCCTGTAGGCACTAAGGACTTAGTAAGTTTTATGAACTGGGGACTGACAGGATGCTTCCAGGATCTGGCAGCTGTGGAAGGCAAGTTGAGAGAAGAGAGTCAAGAGTTAGGTTACATCTCCAATAGCCTAGGAAATAGGACCTTGATTAGGGAAAAAGGCAGTGTGCTTTGGCAACTGACTGGATGTGGAGAACAGGGAGGAATTTTAAGAGGCACTACCATGATTTTAAGACTGGGTGACTGGAAGTATGGTGGTGCCATTGTTGAAATGGGGAACACAGATAGAAAGAGAAGGTTTAGCATGGAGAATCATGATTTTGGTCTTTAACCCATAGGGTTTGAGGACTCCATAGGAATTGTCTAATGCAACCGGAGCTAAGAATAAATAGGTCTGTAGACAGAGCTGATGATATAGACTAAATGCTTTGGGTTAATCCTTTTAACAACTCGATATGATAGGTATGTGACTATCCCCATTTTATAGAGGAAGAAACTGAAACCAGGGGAATTTAGGCTAACTCCACAGCTCATCATCAACCACCCCTCTACTGCCTTTGCAGCTGCCCTTTCCAGTGCTTCATCTCAGGACAGTCGCTCAGACCCTTGCTTAGAGGCTGACTATTTGATGCAACTCCAGTAAGCTTAGATTATGTACCTTCTCAGCTTTAGCAAATTAGAAGCAGGTATAAAAGGGATAGGCATAATGACAGCAGGAGAAGTGGCAGCTGAAAACCAGAACCGTTATGGAACCACCACGAGAGCCCCAAAAGCACAGCATTCTGGGGCCATTTGTTAAGGTGGAATAGATTCCTTAACTCAATAGTCCAAGAGGATTGCTTAAGAATAAAGCCTGATTGCTACCAATTCATGTTTATAATAAATCAAGAAAATACTAAGTTTACTTCTGCTTCTTAAGTAAGGACGGCTAGGAAGTTTATAAAATACCTTTAAAAGATTTTCATCTGATATGGATACCTTTTTTTTAATGTTAAAGGAACAGACTCTCAGCACTCTGGGGAACTTCTCTTCAAAAGCGGCTTTCCTGACAGCAGAGGTTTTGATACAATTGTTTTCCCTCTCACTTGTGAGCCCTAGAAGTATGTGAAGGATAACCTGGGCTGTGTAGCTCTGGAGGACCCTCTGCCAGGATTCCCATGCCTATTCACACTATCATTGGTAACCTCCTCTTTTCCTCTCATCTTCCTTCCTCACTGGACTGCTTCTCAGAAAATGGGCAATGAGGAGACGTAGCAGTGTGCTGGGGTCAGAAAGGGTGCTAACGTCCACAGCAAATGCGAGCAAAAGCCTCACTACACAGCACCCAGTGGAAATGAAGGAATAAAACACTCATCCTGTCACTTGTCAGGTGGTAAAGTGACACCAAATGAGGAATAAAAAGACCAGAGTCATCTGGGTCCTAGCTCTGTTGCTTACCAGCCCTGCACTTCCCTGTTTCTATCCTTCTGCCTAGAATGCCCATGCCTTGTGAACTCATCCCTCAAGGCTAGCCTTGGGTCTTGAAAACTCTTTCTGAAATGAAAGTCTGATTAAGTCACTACCCTACTTAAAACTTCAATAGCTTCTTACTGCCTATAGCAGGCATTCATAAACCTTTTGGGCTCAGGACCCCTTCCCACTCTTAAATATTACTGAGGACCTCGAAGAGCTTTTTTATGTGCCGTTTGTTACTTCTAACAATACTTACCATATTACGAATTAAAACTGAGAAATTTCTGAAATTTTATTAATTCATTTAAAATTACAATAAATAGGAAAGGAAATAGTCAATCAAGTCCAGGAAGCACAGAGAGTCCCATACAGGATAAATCCAAGGAGAAACATGCCAAGACACATAATAATCAAACTGTCAAAAATTAAATACAAAGAAAACATATTAAAAGCAGCAAGGGAAAAACAACAAATAACACACAA